>NW_006408546.1:15754640-15756323 GCF_000296735.1 Chrysochloris asiatica | reverse complement strand
ATGGTGTCATCTTTGATTGCTCTCTGAGCTCATTTCTTTCTTATCCCCTTACCCACTGTCCAAGTTTACTTTCTCTTCCCTGAGTAATCTAAGCATGCTTTCATCTCCAGGTCTTTGAACTTGCTGGTTCTGCCAGAATGCTGTTTCCCCATATTATCTGAATGGCTTACTCATGTATCTCCTTTGAGACCTTGCTCAACTGTCACCTTAATGGAAGAATATCAACATTCCCTGAACCCTTGATTCCCTCTCTGCTGCTTTATTATTCTCTATAGCACGTAGAATTTTCATACATACTAAATAAATCAGGTGATTATTTTCCCCCACTGGAATGTAAGCTCTACGACACTAGAGATTTGTCCGTTTTGTTCATAGTTCAATACCTAATACCTAAAGCAAAGGTGGCACACGAAGGATACTCAAATATTTATTGAATGAATTAAATGTATGAAGATCAAAAACTGTCTCCATTTTTTTTTTTTTTTAACGATTTGCTACTTTTCAACAGGATTTTGACCAAGGAATTTCTTTAGTATTTGTTCATTCTAAGGTGTATCATTGATTTCATTCTACCTTGGAAGATAGGCACAGCTGACAGAAAAAAACACACAGTTGACATCTGTGTCTCGGAGCCCAGGAGGTTCTCAAGGTTTGACTTCCAAAGGATGTGCTCTGTACCCTTCTCTCCTACTTGATGGTAGTGAGGGCCCTGCCCTTTCCTGCCTCTGGACAGCTCATTTTAAGCTTATCAGGAAGGCAAAACTGACCAGTCCCTTGCTAGGGAACTGTATTTGCATGGTTCCAACCCTACGAGGGGACTCTTGGTGTGCTGCAATAGGATCAGGACTGGACTGAAAACCACAAGGTCAGTGGTTCAAACCCACCCTAGGTAACTCTATTCAGGGTCACTATGAGCTGGAATCAACTTGATGGCACTTTACAACAACCCAATCATTTAGTAGAAGTTATAAAACCATAGCAAGAAATGCTATATAAAAGCAATCTATCACACTGCATGGTCCTTTTACTTCTCTCAAAAATGAGCAGAAAACAATCTCTCTCATTAAAAAGTTTCTAACAACACTGAAACTGAGGATGTGAGGAAGCAGTTCTAATCACACACTGCTGGTGATCAGAGAACCCATTCTGACTCATAGCAACCCTATATAAGGATTTTGAGATTATGAATTTTTACAGGAGCAGCCAGCCTCATCTTCCTCCCATGGAGTGGCTGGTGGGTTTGAACTGCCAAGCTTGTAGTCAGTAGCCCAGTGCCTGGCCCACAGCACCACTGAGAGGAGTATACAGTGGGATAACCTCTATAAAGGACAAAATGTGGTAAAATTACAATGCACATAATCTTTGGCTTCCACTTCTTATAAAATGTCCCTGTGTGCAAGGTGTTTGTTGCAACATTGTTTTGTAATAGTATAAGACTGAAACAAACTAAATGGCCAACAACAGAGGAATGGTTAAATAAATGATCATACATCTGTACATCAGAATACCAGACACAGGATTCTTATAAAAATCAGGGACCTGCTTATGTGATGATGACAGACATTACCATCAGGATGTGGTAAGTGAAAAAAGCAAGGTGCAAACAGTATGTATGGCATGGTGTGGAGCTACAGGATAAGCAATGGCCTACAAACCACAAAGTCAACCATTCAAACCCACCAG
>NW_006408546.1:15750332-15751917 GCF_000296735.1 Chrysochloris asiatica | reverse complement strand
TCCCTTATCTTTTAATTTCATTTTGCATGAACTTTCTGAAGGCCCACATACTGTCACATTTGTGTCTCTGTTGCTCAGAGGCAGTTTTTCGAAAAAGCCAGTATGTGTTAAAGTGACTTATATTCTGAACTCCAATGTTAATTTCACAGAGTACTTACAAAGAGACAAAGTCACTCAATGAAAAAAGTTTCCTCCACTGAGCAAAACCTAACAGTGAAAAGGATAACCCATATCAATGACAAGTGATTATTTCAGAGCTCTTGTTTCATTCTGGGAGGCAGGTCATGCAGGGTCAGCTTCAAGGGCAGTCTGTCCAGTCATATGGCGTTCAACATGTAGAAGGATCTCTATGCTTAATTTAATGTTTTACTGTTGCCATCTTTACATTCTGCACTGTTAGGTGCTGGTGAGTCGGTTCTGACTCACAGTGACCCTATGTACAACAAAACAAAACACTGCCTGGTCCTGTGCCAATCTCACAGTGGTTGCTATGCTTGAGCCCACTGCTGCTGCCACTGTGCCAATCCATCTTGTTGGGGGTCTCCCTTTTTCGCTGATCCTTTACTTTACCAAGCATGATGTCCTTTTCTAGGGACCAGTCCCTCCGGATAGCATGGCCAATGTCAAAGTCTCGTCATAGTCACTGTTCTAAGGGGAATTCTGGCTACATTACCAAGACATTTTTGTTTGTTCTTTTAGCAGCCCATGGTGATTTCAATATTCTTTCCCAACACTACAATTCAAATGCATCAATTCTGCTCCTCTAGTCTTTCTAATTTATCGCCCAACTTTCACATGCATACGAGGTAACTGAAAATACCACTGCTAGGGTCAGGTACACCTTATCTTCAAAGTAACAACTTTGCTCTTTAGTACTTTAAAGGGGTCTTTCACAGTAGATGTGCTCAATGCAATATGTAGTTTGATTTCTTAACTGTTGCAGTCTACCCAACGATGAAATTCCACTGAACAATGTTAACATCATAGTTTTTGGAAGGACTAATTGATACATCTTTATTCCACCATTTAATAAGGCTTCAAATAGCAAAGAAAAAGTGTAGTTCACCCAAGTAAGAAAACACCTCAAAGTCATTTGTACGTATTATTTGTGACTAGCATATATACATGTTTCTGCCCTCCTAATTACGGTCTCCTTAAAACTGATTTCTGGGTCAACGTCAAAAGATTAAGGCAGAAGACCACCAAAGTATGAATAAGTAAGCAGGAAAAATGACTTAAAGTTAAAAATGCAAAGTGAATAGTCAATAACTTTAAATCCTGATAAGTACTATTTGATAGGCCCCAAATATCTTATCTTTAGCTTAGATGTCTTCTCTGAACTCCATACTAATATTTTTAACAGCAGATGTCTTCTCTGAACTCCAGACTAACATATTTAACAGCCTACTTACCATCTTTGATTGGATGTCTCATTTCTTCCAACAAACCCACCAGTTTGTTAAGGGCAAATAGTTCCTCAAGCAAACACCATGGTGTCATCTTTGATTGCTCTCTGAGCTCATTTCTTTCTTATCCCCTTACCCACTGTCCAAGTTTACTTTCTCTTCCCTGAGTAATCTAAGCA
>NW_006408546.1:15713538-15748772 GCF_000296735.1 Chrysochloris asiatica | reverse complement strand
CACTTCTCAGAAACCCTATAGAGGGTCACTATGAGCACTTAACAACAACAATATATGTATAGATTACCTCTGGAAGGATACACAGTGAAGCACATATTCTGAGGGCACATTAAGACATTTTAGAGAACACTTACTCTGGTTCTTACCTTACAGCAGTGTGAGAAGATCTGACAGATGTACTCCTGGGTGTAGCGAGACCTGCTGAGCAGTGCCATGAGGTGCGGGATCACCGTGGCATCCTAGAGTGGATGGGAAGGAAAGTACAGCAACAGGATCTTAGGCACCACGACTAGACAAACTATTTCCATAAGCATAGTCAAGTCTTTTATCTTACCAGTAAATCAAATGTCTAATATAGTAAAATAAAACACAAGGCAAGGAAAAGGGTTTCATTAATATTCATCCGTGGCAACTTCCACTTCTTATAAAATGGACCATAAGGTCAATTAATTTAAATTTAAAGTGTTGAAGAGCAAAGATGTCAATTTGAGGACTAAGGTGCGCCTGACCCAAGGCTTGGTATTTTCAATAACCTCATATGCATGCGAAAGCTGGTCACTGAATAAGGAAGACTGTAGAAGAATTGATGCTTTAGAGTAATGGTTTTAGAGGAGAATATTGAAAGTGCCATGGGCTGCCAAAAGAACCAATAGATCCGTTTTGGAAGAAGTGTAGCCAGAGTGTTCCTTAGAGGCCAAGATGGACAAACTTCGCCTCTCAAACTTCGGACATTATGTTTGGTAAGGTGGAGGGTCAGAGAAAAAGAGGAAGACCCCCAATGAGATGGATTGGCCAAGTGGCAGCATTGATGGACTCAAGTGTGACAACAATAGTGAGGTTGGCCTAGGACTGGGCAGTGTTTCGTTCTGCTGTGCATAAGGTCACTATGAGTTGGTATTAACTCAATGGCACCTAACAACTACAACAAGGTCAATTAGAATTGCAAGTCCCAGCTGTTCCTTGGAAACCATATGCAGGGTCATTATGTGTCAGCTGACTCAACAGAACTTACCAACAATAACATATACAAATTATTTTTGCAGCATTATTTTGTCAGAGTGAGGAAATTCTTACTTTCCTCTCCTGTAAACTACTTTTATCTCCACATTAAAACAAAACCATTTCAATAAAACTCTTCACAGAAATCTACTCTGGAACTGTGAGGTAATTTGATATATAATAATTAATAGCATAAAGGAGGAATTAATGTATCAAAATAAATCTTGAAAATGTGGACTCTGAGATAAGTATCACAAATCACTAACAATCTCTCAAATTGCAAGGAGCCATTTTAAATCTACATAAGACGGTTTATACAATTAGCATCTTCTTATTGCCCACTCTCTGCCTACTGCTGACACTTAGCAACACATAGGGTAAGATAAGAGACAAGAGTCAACCCAACCTGCTGCAAGTCTCTTTCATTTAGAAGTAAAGGAATTGAAAGTTGAAAGGGGGATTTTGACCTGAACCACAGATGGAAAAGGAGACTTAGCTCAAGTTCTAATCGCACACTGCTGGTGATAAGATAGACTACTGCCTTTGCATCCATTCTGACTCACAGCGACCCTATATAAGGATTCAACCAGGCTTCCAGGAGATCTTCTGAATGTGGAGATTCTGATTCAGTAGTTCTGGAATAAGAACTACACTTTTGCATTTTAACTAGTTCCCAGGAAATGGTTATGGTCCACAGACCGTAACTGGAGAAACTTCACAAAAGACAACAAAGAGCAAAGAAACTCACAAGAACATCACTGTCAGAAAAAAAAAAAACAAGATTTGAGGTTTCCTTTAGATGAAAAGAATGCTTGGGATGTATGAAGGAGCTTCAAAAGCTTATTTTAAAAAAAGAATTAAAAGATAATGGAATTTTTACACAAATTCTTTGAAGTCCACTCATATAAGCTGGAAAATGATAATTCCCTAGAAGAAGAATCTCTTTCCCTTGCTTGTTCTCTAACCCTTTGTGTGAGATGTCACAAGCAGTTTAAAAACAAAATGAAAAATTTATAAAAACCTCAAAGAAAATCAGGTACTTATTATTTCTTAAGAAAGGATGATAAGAAACTGGGGGAGGGGAAACAAGTTTCAGTGGCAGAAGACATGGAAGCAGGGAGGTCAAAAGAGAACTTCTATTAAAGTCTGCGAGCTACAGCCATCTCCTTCCTTTCCCCCAATGCTCTTCCATCTCTCCTTTTTCCTTTGCTACAATATTCCCATCCCATTTCTTCACAACTGCCTCATTTGGGCCAATTGTACTAGATATTTGCAATGGAAGGTTGATTAAACAGGCTGAAAAAAGTTACATCATTTGCCCAAAGGCACCCATCTGACAAACAGAATTTCAAATTCGAAATCTTGCCTTCCTCTTGATAGAAGGCCCTAGCTCTAGGTTCAGTGCCCAAGTTTCTGGGACAGGGGGCCTCTATACAAACTTAGAGGTCATTTCATTACTGAAACACTGCTCTCTGTCATTTGCCCCCTCAACTAACACCTTTCATGGATTCTCCACTATCTCGGAAGTATAAAATTTGAGGCATAAAATCGAGATGTTTCATAATTTAGACACACCCCACTGTGAAATTCCCCACTTAACCTCACTGGGTCTTAACTTTTCTTATGTATTAAAAAGGCTAAGGTTGCCTAAGCCAGAGTTTTCCAAATTATGCACTGTGACCCATTAGTAGGTCATGAAAGAAATCAGCTGAAGATTGAGGAGACAGGAGTCAAAGCAGCTGACCAGGATCGACTTCTATCCCTATTACTGGGTAGGACTGAGAAGAGAGGAGAAGCTCCTAGAGTGTAAAAAGGCAGGTGATATAGTTTAATCTCTTTGTAAACATGACGACAACAGGACCTTATTGAAAAGAGACTTGTGCTATTTGCTACAAGGACAGCCCTTCTTTATGGTATGATGTGACAGGATATCCCGGGTCCAGGGCTGCTTACAGGAAATCAGTGGTTCTCAAAACCAGCAGCATCCAGAACACTTGTCTGAAATGCATATTCTCGGGATCCATTTGATTCACTGCGTCAGAAACTCTGGAAGTGGAGACCAGCAGTCTGTGATTTATCACGCACCTTTAAGGAATTCTGGTGCATGCTCAAGTTTGAGACCCACTGCAGTAAACAATCTACGGGTTTATGAGGCATAACTCTTTGAAGAATGTCAAACAACATAAATCTCTGAATTATAAAATCGAGCTATTTCATAATTTAGACATTCCTTGCTGTGTGAGGTGAGCCACAAGTTTCACTTACAGACCTTATGCCTCATCCTGGACAAGAGCAGCATGAGTCCGATATGAAGGAAGGACTAGGGAAACCAGGTGAAATAGCCCCTCTCCCCACTTGATACTTGCTCTGCCTATGTCTCTTGATTGCTTATATTCTTTTTGGGGGGTGAGAGGTGGGGTGGGTACAGGAATAAGGAGTTAGGTTTAGGACTATAGCTAGATCTAGAGTTTCGTGTAGTATCGGGATTATGGTCAGGACTAGGGTTAGGAGCAGGGGTTAAGCTAAACTTGATTCTGCATAAGCAAAGCTTAATTCTGGATAAGATCTCAGATTCATGTGTGTCTAATTTGACAATGTGATCCTTTGTGTTAGCTTAGCGAATCACAACCGGGATTTATTTCTTTAAAAAAAGACTAATATAGAAACTAGAGTACATTCCATTTATGGAACTGTTTTGTTTAACTTGTTCCAAGATACATACAGGCACACATAAATTGACACATGTGCATAGTGTGGCAATGTAAAATGCATTTTTTACAACTGACTATGGATAAAAAGTACTCAAAAATGTTGTCCTGGATCATCTTCATTAAGAAAGTCCCATGTAATCATTAAAATCACTATGGAAAATGGTATGGCATGTCCTCAAAACATTAAAAATAGAAATAGCTTAAGATCCAGCAATACTACTCCTGTTGTTGTTGTTAAGTGCTGTGGAGTCGGTTCTGACTCATAGAGACTCTGTACAGTGTTTCTGAGGCTGTATATCTTTATGGGAGCAGAAAGCCTCATTTTTCTCCTGTGAAGCAGCTGGTAGTTTCGAACTGCTGACCGTGACAGGAGCAGACTGATTTGTAACCACTACGCTACCAGAGTTCTATAAATGGAATGTACTCTAGTTTCTATATTAGTCTTTTTTTAAAAAAATAAATCCTGGTTGTGATTTATTTTTTCCTTGGTATATACCCTAGAGGTGTAGAAACAGAGACATTGACAGACTTTTACACACCTATTTTACTGCAACACTATTCACAAAAGCAAAAAATGGAAACAGCCTTAACTGCTTTTCAACAAATGAATGGATAAGCAAAACGTAGTACATATACTCAATGGAATTCTTACACAATCATAAAGAAAAGTGATGAGTCCCTGACACATATTATACCATGGATGAATCTGGTGGATATACTGCTAAATGAAAGAAGTCAATCATATGAAAACAAATATTGCAAGATCCTATTTTTATAAAAAGACAGGAATAGATATATATGCGCAGACCAATGTTCACTGGTGGTTATCAGGGATGAGGCGGGAGAGGCGGGAAAGGACGGGGAATTACTAACAGAATCGAATGTGCACATAATATAATGAGCACAGATTGACCAAAGTAGACAATCCCACAAAGAAAATGAAAGAAAAAAAGTCCCATGAGATCAAGAGATCAAAGGACATCCTTATAATCCTTGAGGCTTTCAAACCACTGAATGACTCTGAAGATCTCTGGATTCTCTCAGACTTATCCTCTGATTCTTAACCATAAAGAAAGCTTCTTGCAAACTGGTTCTAGTCCATCTCTCCAGTGGAATGCTACTTCTGATGCCCTCCCTCCATTAGACAAGTATTCAGCCCACCATCCTGCATAGTCTTTCTCAAACAGATCCTTCCTAAAAAGGCATCCTTCTTCTCCACTTCTCTAAATTTACTAGATTATTTAAGACCTAGGTCAAATTCTAGGTTCTCTGTAAAGTCTACTCTGCTGGACTCTCACCTAAAGTGAGCTGAACACTGCAGGCTCACATAGCATTGAACACACTGCCTTAATTTGTACACACAGAGAGATGTAAAACTGGGACTTCTTTAATAGCTTGTAAATTCATCAAAGTCCATGACTTCTTTACACAGCCTAGCCCATTTGATATTCATAAAATAAGAACTCATACTTGAGACCTTTCTGAAACACGACACAGCAATGCTGTGTTCTGAGAAGCCAAGTAAATGAGGGCCTATTTGAGGCGTAACTGATGCCTCCAAAGATTCACAACTCACTGTGTACAGAAGCTCCTCGGGAGTGACAGGGCTCGTGAAGATAGTGCGCAGGCACCGGAGGCAAGCTTCAATAAACTTCAGGTCTGAAGACAGGAGTCCTGTTGAAAGAAATCAGATTTGGAACTCTTCCTTTCAACTTTATGAAGTATTTTTAAAGTAATTAAAATACTGAAAACTGATTTTAATCTTTACTTGTACAAAAATGGTTTCCCTACCTACCTTGCAGTAAGGCAGGGATAATATGGCAGTCCAATAGAGACTTGACATTGTTTTCAGTACCCATAGCAAGACTTCCCAATACCACTGCACATTCAGTTTTTAGCTCTGTGCTTGAGGTTTCTTGCTGAAGTAAGTACAACAACCTAAAAAGAAGGAATTTGATTCACAGGAAAGAATAAAAAACTTAAAATAACGAAAAGTAACGTGACAGACAGAGGCTATCAATATATTCCCCCATAATACTGACATTTCCCATTTTTGACAATAGCAAAAAATTTACTATTCAACTAGTTTGCGCATTAATATGTACATTTGGCAGTAACAAAAACTCAGGCGTAAGGTGAGAATAATACTGGCTGTGACAATTCAAGTTATGAGTCACCTTAGCCAGGCCATGATCCTCAGTGGTTTACCAGGTATGTAATGATATAATCTGGCATCTATGCAATGATATAGTCAGCCTCCATTTTGTGACCTAATGTGGCCATCATCTATTTTTACATAACATTGATTTCCCCATAACAACCTAGTCTTGGAACCTAACCATGCCAGTAAGCGAGGAGTGTGCGTATTGATGTATATATTAAACACTAATCCCTTAAGAAAGTACTCCTGATCTCCACTGAGTGGTTTCCAATCTGTCTGGATGGGGCTGATGAAAAGGAGAGGAGATGGGGATAGGACTCTTATGGTAGCACTGATAACTGCTATCAGGACTGACTATGAGTGTTGGAAATGTAAAGGTGGACATTTTGTAGCAAAAGGAGGGGAGTGACAGACTTTGCAGTCCAGGAGCAGAGGTCCCTGGAATCATCAAGGGAGAAGAGTGGAGTGTGGGACCCTACCCAGAGTAGCAATGACGCCAGAGATGAAGGCAGAGACACTGTGTGCTGATGGTCAGGGGCAGGCTTGTGGGGTGTATGTACTCTTTGGTTGTTTGATACTGCATGGAGGGGACTGTAACCATTGCAAAGAAATGAAATATGACAGGATGAATGTAAAGCTACTGTTCTCTCATATAAACTATCACATAATTCACAATAAAAATTTTAAAAAAGAAAAGAAAGTACTCTTGGTGGGGCGCTGGAGTCCAGTTCAGCACTGAATTGCAAATCACAAGATCGGCAGTTTAAACCCGCCAGCTGCTTCTTGGAAGCCCTATAACAGGGTCGTTGTGACTCAGAACTGACCTGATGGCACTTAACAACAACAATCCCCTAAGAAACGCTGAGAGCTTTATAGTAACTAAAGCTCATATATACAAGGGGGTTTCAATTTGAGGGAAAATTACATTACTTTTTAATTAAATTTTTCCATACACTTTTTGAAACCTCCTTGTATTTTGATGTTAAAACCATTAAAGCGATTAATCTGATATCAAAAGACATAAAATAAGAAACATATAAGAGAAAAAATTCAAAACACTAAAACTTCTGAGTGAAAAATTTACAGCAATTGTACACAAAGACTAGTTCTGAGTAGCAATGCAATGAGGACATTCTTTAATTGGCACTACCTGCCAAAATGAAGCTTAGTAGGTTATCAGAAGAAATTTTTGAAAGAAAACTTTTTTTCTTTTAAACTTAGAAAGGAAGAAATCTTTTTAAAAAATCATTATTAATCTGATTACAAAAAACTGTCAGGGCATACCTGCTACCAAATACTTTGAAAGGGATCACATTAGAAGGTCCCGAAAAGAGCTGCAAAATATGTGGAACTCAAAATTATTAAAAATAAAAATTAAACCAGGCTTACTGGTCAGAAAGAGACTGTTGTTGCCTGGAAGGGATTGCAATCATTGAGATGAAACAAAGTGTATGATCTATTGAATGTAAAACTGATGATCTTATCTGTAAATCTTTCAATCAATTCACAATGAAAAGTTTAAACGAAACAAAAAAAAGTGCCAGGGCTCTGAAAGAATGGAGAACGTCTCATGTTTGTGCACGCCCTTTAGTACAGGTTCAATGACCTTCCTGAATTTCCAAAAGAGAAAGCATTCACCTTATAGTTTCTATTCTCAGCACTTTAATATCTTTAAGAGGTACTTCCAATACCTCAAGGCACGATTTTTAAAAATTAAAAGACTTTCTAAAATAGAACAAACAATACAGAAAAACATGGGTCTTATGGTTGAGAGCAGAAATGCTATCTAAGTGGTAGAAAAGAGGGTGACAGCAAACATACCTTGGAACAGCTCCTAAAACAATGAGGTTGGCTTTCTGTTTGTTGTTTCCAATTACAGCATTTTTCATGTCTCTGAAATCGGGGAAAGAGAAAAAGATATATAAAGTATGTTGAAATATTACAGAACAATTCAAATCAATTTCAGTTTATTTTTATTATGCAACATCTTGGGTTGGCAAATACAGAAGTTTATGACAAAGTGAAAGCCCGTGGCCCTTTTTTACTTTGAATACCAAAGAGCTGGGGCAGGGTTCAGCTAGTGACCACGGGGCTGAACAACAGGAGACAGGGACAATGAGGAGGGAGTGGGAAACATCCTGAGGTCTGGCAAAACATTTCCACTACAAAGAAAATCGAATTCTTTTAAAAAGAGCACCAGTCCTTTGAATATAAAGGAATATAGGCCACATGAAATATAAGCAACCAGCCCACAGAACAGAAGTATATTTGACCTTGTTTCAGGAACCAAAGCTTTGTTCCCTATTTTCTCTTTCTCTGACTTCTTTGGACTATTCTTTGAATGATTTCATTTGACCACCTTTATTGTCTTTCTGGATTCCTCATGTAGCACGTACACTGGAAAATCAGTTTGAACTGTAAATGCTGCTCCTTAGAAGCCCGATACAGGGTCACTACGAGTTGGAACCAACTCGAAGACAGTTAACAACAACAACAACAACATCTTATTATGGAGACCTGGTGGCACAATGTTTAAATGGCTAACCAAAAGGTTGGTGGTTCAACCACACCAGTAGCTCCAAGGGAGAAAGATGTGGCAGTTGACTTCTGTAGGATTTATGGGCAGACTGGGAAACCATAAGGGTCAGTTCTACTTTGTTCTATGTGGTATTACTGAGTCAGAATCTACTGTTGTGTCTCAATTTACCCAGATGACCACTCAAGACTCTCAGGACCAGCAAGGAAGCCTGTATTAGCTGGCCAGCTAATACAACCTCCCTAAAAGTGGGAATGACTTGCAGCCCTGACCCAATTTTTCAAGGAGTATTTATACATAGGCAATCTGACATAATCTTGCACAAACCAGGGGTAGGGTATATGCATAAGCCATTAGGGTATGGCTAGGGGTTCATCTGCTGGGACTGTTGGATGTATGCATCAGCTGTTTGACAGAAGCAAAAACAAGCTATGGTTAGTTAGGAGGGCGAGGGGAGGTGCAACTGAAAAAGTTCCTACTTAAAAGTTTTCCACTCAGAAAGGATTTGAACATGCAGGGGCTACGGATGATTCAAAAATGGAGTCAGGGTAGCGTTACACTACTCGATGGCAAGGGTTTGTATTGGATATGGCTTTATTAGCTGTACCTTTTTGGGTTTTGTTTTTTAATTTTGTATTTGCTTTAGATTTTCCAATATGCATCTTTTCATTTATCTCTATCTCCAAGTAATATTATCCGTTTTACCATGAATAGTACAAGCTTTGTAAAAGAATACTTCCATTTCCCTATCCATTCTTTTTGCTGTTCTTGTCACACATATTATTTTTATGTTAGAAACAACGTAACATAATGTTACCCATCTCTACTTAAGCAGTCAATTATCTTTTAAGAAGGCTAAAATCTTTTAAATTTATCACCTATTTGCCAATATTTTTTATTATGGATATACACAATCTTTACTTCATCAACAGCAGAACCCTCTGTAGGATAAGTACTGGACTGCAAACTACAAGGCTGGCAGTTAAACCCCACCAGCCACTCCATGGGAGAAAGCTGAGGCTTTCTGCTCAAAGAATTACAGCCTACAAAAACATAAACAGGGTTGCTAAGAGTCAGAATACACTCAACTGCACTTAACAACATCAGTGAAGCACACAAATTTGTGATTGGTTCCAAATGACATCTGGAGAACCAGAAAAAAAAAAAAAAGACCCAAAGTAACCCAGTACTATCAATACAATGCTTTAAAAATACATACTTTAATGGGTCAGTTGTTGTTAGGTACTGTTGAGTCGGTTCCTACTCATAACAACCCTGTGCACAACAGAACAAAACACTGACCAATTCTGTACCATCCTCAACAACTGTTACGCTTGAGCCCATTGCTGCTGCCATTGTGCCAATCCATCTTGTTGTGGGTCTTCCTTTTTTGCATCCACTCTCCATTTTACCAAGTCCTTCTCCATAGACTGGTTCCTTCCTGGTAACTTGCCCAAAGTATGTGAGACAAAGTCTTGTCATCTTGGCCTCTAAGGAGCATCTGGCTGCACTTCTTCCATTACAGATTTGTTTACTCTTCAGGCAGTCCATGGTACTTCCAATATTCTTCTCTAACACCATACCTCAGATGTAGCAATTCTTCTATGGTCTTCCTCATTCTCTGTTCAAAGAACACTTTTAAGAGGTCTTTCTTGTACAGCAGATTTTCCTAATGGAATGCGTCATTTGATTTCTTGACTGTCGTTTCCATGACTGTTTATTGTGGATCCAAGCTAACTGAAGTCTTAAACAACTTCAATCTTTTCTCCATTTAGCATGATGTTGTTTATTGGTCCATTTGTGAAGATTTTTATTTTCTTTACATCGAGGTGCAATCCTTACGGAAGGCTGGAGTCTTCGATCTTCATCAGTAAGTATTTTAAGTCCTCTTCCCATTCAGCAAGCAAGGTTGTATCATCTGCATATCACAAATTGTTAGTCATCTTCCTCCAATCCTGATGTCACATTCTTCTTCACATAATCCAGCACCCTGGATTATTTGCTCAGCACACAGACTGAATAAGTATTGGTGAAACAATATAACACTGGCGTATACTTTTCCTAATTTTAAACCATTCAGTATCCCTTATGAGCACAATTATTCTAGAATACCCATCCTTCACAATGTTATCCATAGTTCATCATGATCCACACAAATGACTTTAAATAAATCAAATAAAGCACAAGTAAACCTCTTTCTGGTATTCTCTGCTTTCTGCCAAGATGCATCTGACATCAATAATGATATCCCTGGTTCCACTTCCTCTTCTGAATTTGGCCTGAATTTCTAGCAGTTCCCTGTCAATGTATTGTTGCAGTTGTTTTTGAATTATCTTCAGCAAAACTTTACTTGCATTTGATTTTAATGATATTGTTCTATGATTTCCGTATTTTTCTGGGTCATCTCTCTTTGGAACGGACACAAATATGGATCTCTTTCAAATGGTCAGCAGTGTCATTTTAATCAAGAACATTAGAATACTACATGGTTCTATAGGGCACTGGTTCTCAAAGGTGGGGGTGGAGGCCTTGTTGTGTCCCCTGGAGCATTTCAGGAGTTTGAGAATGTTTGGAAATTTCTACCCAGGGTTTTACAAATGGGCAGAAAGCATTTTTTTTGTTGTTTCTGTTTTAAAGAAAATTGAAAACTTCACAACTGTTATTTGCCCTGTAAACTAAAGGTAGTTTTTTTTTTTTTTTTTTTTTTTTTAACAAAAGTAATTCATTTTGGAAAGTGTGACAACCAACAGAGTAGTACTGATGGTATGTGAGATGTCAATGCCACACATCTGTATCATTCCTAATCTGCAGCTCTTGCATTCATACCACCACTTTGTTAAGCTTTTTGGTGTAGTCACATCCAAGCAGTTACATACTGAAATATTCTCAATTATTTTTGTTGTTGTTGTTTTACAGGCAGGAAGCCATCATATTATTTTGGGACTGTGTTTATACGTAAATTATAGTTGTTGTTGTTGTTAAGTGCCGTCGAGTCGATTCCGACCCATAGCAACCCAGTATAGGGTTTCTGAGGAGCAGCTGGGGAGCTTGAATTACTGACACACTGGATGAGTATTTTGGGGAGCTTATTTTGGAATATAAAAAGAACCAGTTAGCTAAAAACTTTGAAACTGTAGCAGAGATCTTAATGCTATCAGACATAACATCCTCTTGTTTTACCTATTTTCTAACACTCTTTGTACTATCCTGAAATTTACAGCTTCGGAAACTCTGTACCGGGTCGCTATGAGTCAGAACCGACTTCATGGCACATAACCACCAACCACCAAAAAAGATGTTAACTAACCAATAAATAAATGCTATTCAGGTGTTATTATTAAGGGATGCTAACTGATCATTTCTATAATAAAATTTAATACCAAAAGAGACACTAATTACCGCATGCACTCACTTTTAGCAGATCTAAGCTAATTCCTGAAATAAAGAATCACAGAGCCAGCAGCCAAATGAAGCTTCTCTCAGTCCTGATCACTATTCTCTCCTGCTTTCTCTCATCAGCTTATTCCACCCCCTAATACTTGTAGCACTGTAGAATAAGCACTGGACCGACCATAAGGTCGGTTTGAACTGAAAGGTCGGCAGTTCAAACTTAATAGCCGTTCCTCAGAAACCCTATACGGGGTCACTATAAGTTGGAAACCACTCCATGGCACTTAACAACAACAGTACTTTCCCTGGCTAACTTTACTCACCCTTTAGGTCTGAGTTTAGACTCCACTGTCACTTCCTCCAGGAAGTACTCCCTGACACTCCCAGGTCCCAATTAGGCTCGCCCCCTAGGTATTCTCTATCACCACACAATGCATTTGTTAGATAGTCTGTCTGCCCCTGACAGGTAAGAATGCCAGTCTAACCTGCAAAATTCTGAGAAACTATCAATGGATAGTTTAAGAAAAGTGATTCTAGGAAACTTACCACTGGGAAACCCATATTTTTATAATATGCAAATTTACAACTATTACCCAAGATGAAAGCAACAAGAAAACTATTCAAGATTTACATAGTACCTTAAGGTTTACAAAGCCATCTAAATCATTACTGTATTTAATTTCCAACACAGCCTTGAGTAATAGTAACCCCGTTTTCCAAATGAGGAAGCTACAATTCAGATTAGGAGCATCTTCAGACGCCTATAATAAATGACAGTCAGTCTCAACACTTCAATATTTAAGCCAAGTGTTTTGTTGTTTTTCCATTACCTGCAATCATAACTAAATGATTGAATACATTTCCTTTTTCCTTCAGTGTTTCAAGTTTATGTTTTTATAAACAGTAAAGGCTTTTCCAATTTTGGGTCAAAAACATCCTTTTCCCAACAGATCAGCAGCCTGCTGCTGCTGCATGCCATTGAGTTCGTTCCAACTCACAGCTATCCTGTAGACAGTTTTCAAGGGTATACATCTTTACAGAAGCAGTAAGGTTCATCTTTCTCTTGTGGAGCAGTTGGTGGATTTGAACTGCTAACCTGGTGGTTAACAGTCCAACATATAACCCACTATGCTACCAGGCCTACCAACTTTTAATGTTAACACAAACAAAACAGCTCTACTTGTATCTATTACTGACATCAACAAATAATTTTTTTTTATTTAGTTATGTGTCAGACTCTATGAAGGATACGATGAAACACCTGACTTAAAGAGTTTACACTTAATTTGGGAAGTGAAAAATAACAAAATGTAAGAATGTTGTCACAAAATCAGAGCTTACAGGATTGAGAAAGACAGATGTATAATAAGTTTAAGAGGTTTTGAGACAATGGTAGGAATTAAGATGAACCTTAAAAAATGGTCAGGACTTGGGTAAGTAGATGAGAAGGGCAAAGGAAAAAAATCACTCATAGAAGACTATATTAGAAAGGAATCAGGCATTGTCTGGGGCAGGTGATAGAGTCTGGATAAAAAAATGTTCACTTTAGAGTAGCATGGAACATAAAATCAGGAAAGTGATAGGGAGAAGAGACAAACTAAAAGGGGAGGGATTAAGTAGTCATATTTTTGATCAAAGGAAAGACATGAAGGAAGCAGTGACTAAGGAAGATATACTGAATGTGGAATGGACTAGAATTCAGACAGTACTAGAACACCAAAGTAACTGATATCCCTTCTTTGTGGTTCAAAGACCCTCCATGCTTACCACTAGCATGGTGTTGTTTTGTTGTCATTAAGTGCCATGGAGTCAGATCTGACTCATAGCGACCCTGTATAGGGTCTCCAAAGAGCAGCTGGTGAGCTTGAACCACTGACCTTGCAGTTCAAACCTACCTTGCAGGCCAGTGCAGCGCATTCTCTCTTAACTTATCTGACTCCCCTCTAAAGACTTATGACTCCTCCAGAGTGGTGTCTGTGCCATTCATCCTTATATGCCCCCACACTAACACTTGGTGGGACTCCTGGTATGGTGCTATAGGGTTAGCACGAACTGCAAACCACAAGCTGCTCTTTGGAAACCCTATTCAGGGTTTCCTGTCCCTATGAGTCGGAAGTGACTCCACAGCACTTAACACTAACAACACTTGTAAGTCACTCAATAACTACGGAAGGAATTCATCAATCCATTCAGGTACATGGGTATGTGAGACTGACTGCGGAAGATAACCTTAGGAATTATTAATGCAAAAGACACTTTGAGGAAGCAGCTAAGGTGACTTGAGCGGTACGGAAATGTGGTACAGGACATGCTCTGAGTGGTTGCCTGGGCACAGAGAAAACGATGACGGTTAGAGAACAAATCCCTTAGCAAGATCTGGAGTTTAGACACACTGGATCGTTTTTTACGTAAGTATCCAGATCACCCTGAGACCAGAAGAACTAAAGGGTGCCCAACTACTACAATCAACTGCTCTGAAATGGATCACATTAGAAGTTACCAGGTAGAATGGGAGAAAAATGTGGAACAAAACTCAAAATCATAAAAATGACCAGGCTTAATGGTTAAATAAAGACCAGTGGAACCCCTGAGCCTCTGGCCCTCAATCACCCTCCAGGTTTAGAAATTAACTCACCTGATTGCTCAATTTTCAGCCAAACAATGGACAGGTCTATAAAGGGAACAGTAATACTAGGGAAGTATGCTATGCATACCTCAGAATAACGATTTGAGATCAAAAGGGCAGCATTTACCCAAGGGCACAGTTCAGAAGGGTTAGGAACTAAGAAGAGATGGAACGGAAGCGCAGCGAGGACGTGTGATAAGGTGTGTTACACTGTGCAGATTGCAATCAGTGAGATGTAACAAAATGTGTATGAATTGTTAAACGGAAAATTGATTCAATCTGTAAACCTTCCATTCAAGCTCACCAGTCACTCCTCAGATACTCTATATTAGGTCGCTGTGAGTCAGCACCAACTCAACAGCTATTAATTAACAACAATAGAGAAAAAGGGTACTGAAGTTAAAATAATGTACCAAAATCAGAGTACCATGATGGGAATCAAAACCAAGAAAGAAACAGTGTTTTATTGTGTTAAGTAACACTCCCATTTTACACATTGCTATTAAAATGGAAAAAGTTGAAGAAGGGGGGGAATAAAAAAAGAACTGGGATCTATGGTGTAGTAGTGAATTATCTCATGTCTCTTCCATCCATAGTCTATAACTTCCAACAAATACGGTTTCTGCCCTGCTGGGTCTGGATAAGAGTAGGCGAGAGAAGATACCAAGAGAACATGATGTTGCAGTGGCTGTTAGCAGCGTTAACTCTAATTGTAAAAACCTGAAACTGTAGCATGAGTATAAAATGATACATCTTAGAAGCAAGAGAGGGAATCTCACTACCATCAAAGTAGAAGAGCCAGCAGTGGAGAGACTTCTTTGGACTTTGAGATCCCTGCACACTGAACCTCCTTGACCCAGGGTCAGAAAGCTGTGACCCTAGAGGAGTGGCTGGGTAGCAGCTACAGCAAAAATAAGAACCAGAGCATGAAACCGAGCAGAAGGCTTGTCAGTTCAAGGAGCAAACAAAGCTGAGTGATTTGGGGCAGGAAGTTTGCTTGTAGAGTGGGGTGTCTCCAGGCAGTTAAGTGTGTGTAGGTACGTGGGGAAGGTTAGGTTTGCTGATCCACTGAGCTAGAGCCAAGTGCCTTCAGGTTGAGGTTTATGGTAGAAAGGTGTGTCCTGTGGGCATTTATCAGCAACAGACTGGAACTGTGCCCTGAGCATTGCCTGATACTGCACTGTAACCTGTTAACTTCCCTAATAAACCCCATAACTGTATGTTGTCTGGTTTCTGTGTAACCCCTGAATTGGACTATCGAACTCAGGCAGGAAGGAGAGAATGCCAGGGAGGAATGGTTGGTGCTTCCTATTTGTACAGGATCTAAACTTTCAGGAGAAACAAAATTCCAGTCAATCAGGTATGAGCATATCTATTCCTAAAGTCAAGTCACATAAATCTTAACTGAAAAATCTAGTATCATCTAACAAAAACCAATTTAGCATTAAAAATATTGAAGGCTGAAGTTCCCATCTAAAGATCAATTATATGATTTTCTTTTTAAATCAGGATTATTTTTCACTTACCTGAAGAAGTTTTTGTTTAGCATTCTGTACATTCATTATCTGTCTAACTGGTATGAAATAGCCAAAGTATACAGTATACTGAAAATTACAATCTCTGAGTATAAAGTCTGACTACTTATGAAAACTCACTGTTCATGAGAAATTCAACTGTAAAATCAGAGAAAATATGTATTTTTAAGTAGCCAGAATAAGATGATATGGTAAACAACTTTTAAAAGTATTTGGAGTTTGAAAATTATAAGCACACTCACTGTTCTGGTCCCTGTAATTAATTATATTATGATGTTCTTTTGGGAGACTAACATTCACGCATGCAAGTAGAGCAAACTTTCTGGTATCCAGCGTAGTTAGGGAATGAGGTTTATTCATTTCCATTTAATTGAACTTTAACTTTAATTGAAGTTACTATTGCCATACATGAACTGTCAATTAGACTACAATGATCTAAGTTATTTATATCATAAGGCTTTGATTCAGGAGGCACTTAAGAAATCTATACCATACTTGACACTTGAGCTCAAAAGTCAACTTAGAAAAGTATTATGTGGAGTCCTGGTGTGGTTCTGTGGGCAAATGCACTGGACTGCAAGGTCGGTTTAACTGCAATGTCGGAGGCTCAAGCTCACCAGCAGCTCCTTGGAAATCCTATACAGGGTTGCTATGAGTCAGAACTGACTCAGTGAAACTTAGCAACTCTTGGACTCTTGGTGTGGCACTATAGGATAAGCATTGGACTACAAAATGTAAGATCAGCATTTCAAACCCACCAACTACTCCTCAGAAACCCTACACAGGGTTTCTGAGTTGGAACGGACTCAATGGCACTTAACAACAGCAATATATATAAACTGGAGTCCTAGTATGGCACCATGGGGTAAGGACTACACAGTAAGGTTGGTTTTGAATCGCAAGGTTGGTGGTTCAAACTTACCAGCAACTTCTCAGACACCCAATACAACAACACATATATAAACTAAGAAGCCCTGGTAGCATAGTGGATTACAATGAGCTGAGCTACTAATCGTTGTCAGTTCAAATCTGCCAGTCACTCCATGGAAGAAAGAGGAGGCTTTCTGCTCCTGTAAAGATTTACAGCCTTGGAAATCCTACATATGGACGCCATGAGTCTGAACTGACTTGGTGGCACATAACCACTACCACCATATATATACAAATTGCAGAGAATTGAGGATTTAATAATTTAGTTCATTCTTATAAATAAATGACCCTGTGATTTCGAATTTTAGAACGTAGTTTCAGATACAGATCTGACTGATACAAAATCAGGACCAAATTTACTGTAAATAATACTTAATTTTCTTTCCATAACATCTCATTGTTACTTGTTGACAAAAAAGGAACACACAAGTTTGAAAATTAAATATTAGCTTAGAAATAAGGGATTAACTTTTTGTTTTATCAGTGTGCAATTACAAATCATCTTACAAGCTCCAGAAATGATGAAGAGTAAATTTAATAAGTCAAAACATTTTCTAGGATATGGATAAATATTTTCTATATATTTAATCATTCCAAGGATTAATCCTGGTGTGGCGCTGTAGAATAAGTACTCAACCACAAAGTTGGTTTAAACTGCAAAATTGGTTTAAATTGCAAGGACGGCAGTTCAAACACACCAGTCACTCCTTGGAAACCTTATACAGGGTCGCTATGAGTTGGAACCGACTCAACGGCACTTAACAACAACAACCACCATTCCAAAGAAAATAAAAAATATGTTAAAACATTAGGATATAATATGGCAGCATACAGTTAAGTGGTATTATACAATATGAAGCGATACATACACATACAAATATATTTGTTCTTGATGTTCAAAGTTAATGCTACATACATACACACACATAGTTATCCATGTGCAAGTAAAGACTATGTTAATTTGATCTAATAATTCACGGAGAATCTTGCCATCCTTTTAATCATAATTTTGTGACTGAATTCTACCTCAGGATACACAGGATTCAATAAGACTCATGTCATTGGGTAATAAGGTAATCTTAGTATATATATGTTTACCCATAGCACTTTTTAAAGTAACAGAATAAAAACACACGAAACAAGATTTCTTTTGCAGTGTTTGATTCTGTTGTGCACACGGTCACTAGGAGTCACCTAACAACAAAACAACTTTTGAAGTATCCTAACTCTTAAACATCAAAATTAAACTAAACCTCAAAAACCAAAGTTTTGTTTCACAAGATGCTCATATCTTTATCTCATGAGAATGAATCTGTCTACATTCTGCTGAAATCAGTACATAACTGCCTAGTCCTAGAAAACTATGTAGCCATTGCCAAGATAAGCTCATTTCATAAATACATCAGTGTACTTCAGAAGAGATTTTTTTAGGCATGGATTGTTGGAGAAAACCACACAGTTCTATAGTATTCACAATTACCTGTCTGAGTTCACCAGAGGCTCCAATCTAGCTTTCTGATTCTATTCAACTTTGAACCTACAAATCCAGCCATGTTTGCTTATATTATCTTTTGTATAGCAATAAAAATAAGAGGGATATCTGGCATGAGGGAACTCACTCAATGGCACCTAACAACAATGATTTAAACAAGTTCAAAACCTGCAGTGCTTAAATAGCTTTGACAATTTACAAAAACCAGTTAATCATCTGCAACTAGGCGATTTAACAGGGTTGCATCAATGCTATAGTAACTTCAAAAAATATTCTGTAACTGTTTTAAGATCTCTACACTAGCGGAAGCTCAGAATTGCAATTTAGGATACTTTATCAGATATAAAAGGGGGCTTCAAAAAGTTTGTGGAAAAATGGAAATGAAAATATAATGGAATTATTCATAGATTTTTTTTCTCTACATTTTATTATTTCAAACCAGGTGAACAGTTCCATAAAACATGTGAAAAAAGCAAGGAAGTGTTCAGTGCTAAAGGACTCAGGCCTGGGGAGAAGGCATGAGGGGCCTGGCCCCTCAGTAGGCAGCAGTGGTTCCTAGGTTAGTGCTAAGGAGCTACATTTAGCGTAATGGAGCCAGGGCCCAGGGCTACCGGGTGGGGCCCCCAGTGATGTTGGCAGTTGTCTGGAACGGCCCTTGAAGCCCTATTCTGTGGAGGGCAGGGCAACAGTGCTGTCCCCACACGGGGAAAGCCAGCAGAGGGGTGGGTGTAAACACACAGACACACTCAAGGCACGGAATCACTGGAGGGCATGAGAGTGGGTAGGAGCTGGTCAAGACCTGACAGTTTTAAATAGTTTTTCTCTAAAAAGTTTTCTACTTTTTTTTTTTTTTCCTTTTCTTTTTTTAAAAAAGCTACGAGAAGGAGCAGGTGGACTGTGGTCTCTAGGAATGGTGGGATCTCACAATTCTTGTGCTTTTTTCTTTGGGGCCTCCAAGCAGTAGGGTTAGAGTAGAGTAGGAGGACTGCAGTAGGGAAAGTAGGAAGCTCCCTGTAAACATGTGGACTTGAGCTGGGTTGGAGGCTGGTATTAATTAGGTGAAGCCAGGAGTCCCAGGTTGGAGAAGTAGGTCTCTCCAACCACAGGCCTTAGAGACTCAAGCGTGGGCTTCCCCAGCTGCCCCATCCCCCCACCCATCCCCCACCCCACCCCAATCACAGAATAAGACAATGGGTAAAAATCAGAACAAATGCCCAGGAAGGAGGTACCAGGGCCATTCCAGGCACCTCAGCTAAGGGCAGGCTTCAAATCAGGAGGCCTGTGACAAACCTCTCCCCCAAATCTTTAGAGAAGAGGGTTTGGGGGAGCCAAGAGCAGAGACAGGAAAGGAGGGAGAAGCGGTCAGTGGGCCAGGTGGGGAGCATGGTCCTCTTGCCCCCATCTTCCTCAGGTTAGGGGGAGCAGAGTCGGTGGTGGTCCATCCTGCCAAGCCCTGCTGCCCCTCAGAAGAGGCCTCAGTCCTTCAGGTTGTTCTTGATGATGACATCGGTGACGGCATCAAACACAAACGCACGTTCTTGGTGTTGGATGCACATGTGAAGTGTATGTAGATCTCCTTGGTGTCTGCGCTTGTTCAGGTCCTCAAACTTGCTCTGGATGTACCTGGCTGCCTCGTCGTACTTGTTGGCCCCTGTGTACTCAGGGAAGCAGATGGTCAGGAGGCTGTGTGTGATCTTCTCCTCGAACAGCTCCTTCTTGTTGAGGAAGAGGATGATGGATGTGTTCGTGAACCACTTGTTGTTGCAGATGCTGTCAAACAGCTTCATGCTTTCATGCATGCGATTCATCTCCTCATCCTCAGCCAGCACCAGGTCATAGGCACTCAAGGCCAGGCAGAAGATGTTGGCTGTGACACCTTCAAAGCAGTGGATCCACTTTTTCCGTTCAGACTGCTGACCACCCACATCAAACATCTTGAAGTGTAGGTCCTTGAAGGTGAAGTGCATTTCTACAATGCCCGTGGTCTTCACCCAGGTCCGCAGCACATCCTGTTGTATGGGGATGTAGTCATTCTGTGCGATTCGCTCCAGATCGTTCAGGTAGTAGGTGGCCGAGTCATTGAGCTGGTATTCCCTCGAGCAGCCAAAGCAGGACTGTACACCATGGTCAGCCCAGAGCCTCCGGATGACGCTGGACAGGTCCTCCGGGAGCATGTCCTGCTCCTTGGCTGTGCAAGACAGTGCAAACAACTGCCTGGCATCATCCGCTTGAGAGGGGTCGGCAAAGTCAATCTGCAGGTTGCCCATGGCCTTGACGATGGCCATGATGGACTGGATGGTGTTACTGTAGACAACTGCCCGGTACTGCAGGCATTCCTCCTCTGAGTAGCCATCCTCGTGGATGATCTTCATCTGCTTGATGATGGTATTCTTTCCTGACTCTCCAGCACCCAACAGCAGCAACTTCACCTCCTGAGCTGCCTTCTCGCCAGCCTCTCGCAGGTTCTTGTTGATCATATTAGAGCGCTTGGCCGCCGCCTTGTCCTCGGCACTCACGGTGCAGCCCATTCTGCCGTTCGTCCAGCCTGGCCGCCGTCCGGCCCCAACATGGCCCCCGGCCCGGCTTGGACCCGCCCGACCCACTTGGCTTCCCCACTGGCCCTCTGAGGGCAGCTCTCGGGTCGGTAGTTCCGAACGTCTTTATTCATAGACTTTTGAAGCCCCTTTATAATCATCCCTCAGTATCCAAAGGAGACTGGTTCTAGGACCCCCTCAGAGACCAAAATCTACAGGGCTGCTCTTTATATAAAGTATATTTTATATAAAGGTATTTGTATATAACCTTCTCATATACTTTAAATCATCTCTAGATCACGTGTAACACCTAATACAATGTAAACAGCACTTTACACTTCTGCTTAGCCTTTGAGAGACTGACCAATTAATTGTTCCCCCCAACCTCAATATTTTCTAATTGGCTGCAGAACAGTGGATGTGGAGGGTCAACTGTAGTTTATGACTTACACAGGTGACTTCTCTCTTCCCTTTGATCATATCTCACTCCATACTTAATGAGGTCATACTTAATAATATATTTGAAAATATTATAGAAAATTTTTCTGCTCCTTTATAGAAAAGGAACTGATTCTGTATCTAAACCTTTCAAGTCTGTGTTAAACATTAAATACTAACAAAAAAAGTTATTTCAGGATAAATTCCCCACTCTTCAACAACTGAAATGAAGCAGATGTGATGCTTAATATGATTTTTCAACAAGGGAATACTGACTAGGTGAAGGGGTCCTTTATGTGCGTTCTATACAAAGAAATTCTCTATGTGGGTTGGACTATGGCTCTAACTCACTGAGCAGTAATCACTGTGAAAACTCATTATTCACCTTCAGTTTCATTCTGTTTTTCCTAGTCTATTGTGTGGCTATCCTAGTATGGTGCTGTAGCATCAGCTAACGACAAGGTTGGTGGTTCAAACACACTCGTCACTCTCTGGAAACCCTATATAGGGTCAATATGAGTCCAACTTGATGGCACATAACATATTAAAATTTTTATTGGGAAAAAATAAAATTTAATATAACTAGGAAAATGATAAAAACTCTGTTTTGTAGCTAAAGCTAGATGTCAATTCATTAACGTCTTATAATTTGGATGGTTTTGGATTCAAAGCAGATTATTTCAGCCTATATCCTTTCCTTCACTTAGAAAATCACCCAACTTCTCTAGGTTCTCACCAGTCCTATAACTGTACGTCATTTAGTTAATTTACTTTAAAATTAGTAGGCTACCTTGGTTGTTTATACTCTGTAGCCACCTCCTTCTATCTACCTAATTTGGTCTAGTAATGGTCTCTGCGTGACTCAAAGGCGACTACGTAATGTGTAAAAATGGAAAGAATTGGTCAACCCTTTTTACCTAAACATCATTTTGGTTCCTCTTTTCCTCTATCAATATTTTATTTTCCTAATATTAGACAGGACCATTTAAAAATAGAATTCACTTTGCATTCTCTTGACCACATACAAATAATGCTGACACAAACTGACGACCATCTGACTAAATGAATATCAAATCTAGTGTCTCCACAGAACCATTCTCCTCTGCCCCTCAGAGCAAAAGGGCCAGGTGTATCTCAGAGCTGCAAATGTTCCTAGAGAAGTTGGCTTGCAAAGCAGGTAACAAAGGCAATGGCCTATCCTAAAGGACAAAAGTAGCACATTTTCCCCCTCTGGTAGAGTAGTGGTTACGAATCGGGCTGTGAACCTTACAGTCAGCGGTTCGAAACTACCAGCCGCTCTGCGGGAGAAAGATGAGGCTTTCTACTCCCGTAAAGATTTATACCCTCGGAAACCCTGTACAGGGTCGCTATGGGTCAGAACTGACTCGACAGCACTTAACAACAACAACAAACTAGACAAAGAGTAAAACAGCTGTCAATGGCCAATTATAAACAATCCCAGAGACAGACAAATCAAATGACTAAACTGTTCCTTTGTTCTGCCTGCCTCTTACTGGTATACTCTCTCTTTCTCCACCACACTAGAAGTACAAGAATGTCATCAAGCTGTCCCAAATCCTCCACTGCACCTTTCTGCCTGTTGTTTAGTCAGTGACTCGTGCACCCGAAGCAACTGGATTTTGAAGTGTGGTCCGTGACACATGTGCAGAACTATCTGGATGCTGATGAAAAAAATGCAGATTCTCAGACCTTCCAGATCTGCTAAATCCAAAGCATTTTGAGAATCATTGCTAAAGTATCCTAAATGTCTCTGCAATTTGAAAGAAAGCCTTTTTAATGAAATAAATCTTCAGATTTTCAGGTAGTGACAGAGTTCAGGAGAGAATTAGGTTAGAAAGGATCTATCTGGGGGAATAGAAGCTTCACCAATTCATACTATGCATACAAGGTCACCTATGCCCCTAAGTCAAGTGAAAAGCTGACCTGTCCCTTTCAAACTACAAGCACATTTTAGTATGTTACTGTTGTTGTTAGGTGCCATCGAGTCGGCACTGACTCATAGCGACCTTACGCACAGCAGAACGAAACACTGCCCGATCCTGGGCCAACCTCACTATTGTTGCCACACTTGAGCCCACTGATGCTGCCATTCTGCCAATCCATCTCGCTGGGGGTCTTCCTCCTTTTCTCTGACCCTCCACCTTACCAAACATGGTATCCTTCTCCAGCGACTGGTCCCTCCTGACATCATGACAGACGTTTGGCCATCCTGGCCTCCACTTCTTCCAACACAGATCTGTTGGTTCTTTTTAAGTAGCAATTGCAAGTATTATCACGTTCAAGTCAAGAATCCGAGTCGCTTTTACTCTTTTCTTTCAGTTTCGATTGTTTTATATGTTTGATATTTTTAATGTGAATTTTCCTTTCTCTTCTTTGAAAAAAAATCATCTTATTTTTCAAGTTGTTTTGAATTAGGACCAGTAACAACTAATTACTTAAGTGCCAACCGGTAGGTATCTACAACATGCCAAGCACTGAAGTTTTATTTCATATTTAATTCTCATACTCACCTAGAGAGACATACAGTACTATTCACGCCTTACAGATGATGCAATTGACGCTCTGGGGTAATAAACAGCTTGTCTAAGTACCAGACTGCTGTTATTGTTAAGTGCTGTCAAGTTGGTTCCAACTCATAGTGTGACCCTGTATATAGTTTGTGAGGAATGGCTATAGGTTTGAACCACTAACCTTGCTGTCAGCAGTCCACTGTCTATCCTACAGTGCCACACCAAAACTCCAAGGCTAGGAAATATTAAAACCGTAAGCCCATGCTCCAGTCCATCATCCCTTCACAAAACCAATCTTTCTTATCTGTCTAGCTGACAGCAAAGTATGTCTAAGACTAAATAACTTTTTATGAGGAAATAAAGTTTTCAAAGGATCCCTTGTGGTGTGGTGGTTAAAGCATTCAGCTGTGAACCAAAAAATCAGCAGTTTGAACACACCAGCCACTCTGCAAGAAAAAGATGTGGGACAGTCTGTTTCCATAAAGATTGTTGTCACTGTTGACTGCTGTCGAGTTGGTTCCAACCCACAGCAATCCTATATAGCGTTTTCAAGGAGCAGCTAGTGAGCTTGAACCACTGACCTTGTGGTTCAAAATGACTTTGCAGTCCTGCGCATTAATCCACAGCACCAAAAAATTACAGCCTTGGAAACCATATGGGGCAGTTTTACTGTGTCCTGTATAGACTGCTGGTGTGGCACTGTAGGATAAGCAATAAACTGTTGACTGCAAGGTTAGTGGTTCAAACCCACCAGCTACTCCTCAGAAACCCTATATGGGGTCCTAGCAGTCAGAAGGAATTCAACGGCACTTAACAAAACAATATGGGATCATTTTAAGTTGGAGTCAACTGGAAGGCAGTAGGTTTGGTTTTACAAAACTATCAAGCTACATGTTTACTGTTTCTTATAACATACTCTTCCCAGTTGTTCCTTGGAAACCCTATATAGGGTCACTATGAGTCAGAACTGACTTAACGGCACTTAACAACAACGACTGTTCTTTTATCCCGTATTTGATATTTTGTCCATTTTTGAGAAGTTACAGTGTTCTTCAGTAAAGAAACAAATTTCTCCAAGTAGCACTCAAATTAACTACTCACATCTGCCACAACTCAAAATACAATTCTGTCACACAGAATCCTTGATTGATAAATGTAGCTTTCTCATATAACAACTGCAGTAGTGATAATAACAGTGATAATAATGATAACATCAATAGCTACTATTAGCATTTACTGAACACTTAAATGAGTCTGACAGTTTCAACTAAACTATTTACTGATGAATCTTAAATGGTATTTCCATTTAGGATTTATCTATAAACAGAAGGAGCCCTAGTAGGGCCATGGTTAAACTCTTGGTTGCTAACTGAAAGGTCAGCAGTTCAAACACAACAACCACTCAACAGGAAAAAGATGTGACAGTCTCCTTTCATAAATATAAAAATGGAAACTTTGTGTGGCAGTTCTAAGCTGTCTGATATGAGTCGAAAAAGACTTGACAGCAATGGATTTTGGGGATAGCCCTAAATTCATAATAATACATCCCCTAATTCATAATAATACACAGTCCTGGTGGCAAAGTGCATTACGCACTAGTCTGCTAAACAAGGTGTGGTTCAAACCCAGCACTCACTCCAAAGACGATAAATGAGACTGTCTGCCCAAGTAAAGATTTACACGGTTGGAAACCCTATGGAGCAGTTCTACTCTGTCCTATAAAGTTTCTGGAGTTGTTGTGTGGCACTGTAGGATAAGCACTGGATTGCAAACCACAAAGTCAATGGTTCAAAACCACCAGCCACTCTTTGGAAACTCTACACAAGGTCACTATGAGTTGGAACCAACCATAGGACACTTAGCAACAAAATAAGTTGCTCTGAGTCAGACTCAACTTGATGGCAGTGATTGGGGGGGGGGGGGTGTTCGTTTTTTGTTTATATACAGAGTTATCTGGCTATGTGTGAGGAGTGTCTGCTTGTCTTAAGAAAGAGTGTTTATGACACAGTCCCTAGGGGCTAGGACTGACAGAGAAGTGGCTAGGTGGTTTGAAGTGCAAGGAGGTGTGTGTGAATTCCCAAAATTACAGCTAGTACCCATTTGACCTGGTTGGATGACTTGTTACTCAAACTGAGGAAGATAAAGATGTCCCATACTGAGACCAAGTGCAAACTGTTACACTTTAACAACCTAGACTTCTGCCTATGAATGGACTCAAAATTCTAACCAAAATGGAAGGATTCTTCTAATCAAGTTTCAACCTTGTTTCCTCAGTGTACTGGGTTGATAGGGATGAGAAATTTAGACATTGGTTATCAAAAAATGAGGAGCTACAAAAGCATGAAGTGGCTGGCTTTCATGATTGTGCTTAGTTTCAGAATAAGGGGGGTAAGGTAGACCCCACTAAATCGTTTCCCTCTTTCCTAGATGGATCTGGTGAAAGGGAATGGAGACTACGGTGACAGGATTTTATGACTCAACTGAGAATCAATTACGAGGGTCTCAACTGTAATTGTAGCTGTGTGACTAAAAGGAAGGAGTAGGTAATCTTTCATTTTAGGAACAGAGGACCCCAGAACTGTCAAGAAGGAAGAGCATGAATGGAGTGTGAAATCTCTACCCAGAAAAGTGGTGACAGCAGACAAGATGGCTGGATGCCTGTGGGCAGGAGGCTGGATGGTAGAATGTGTCCTCTGGACACTTAATGAAAATACATAACTTTCTGTTTTGTAAGTGTAGATTAAATATTTTTGCCTTGTTCTTTTGTGAAATATAAGATGTAAATGGGGAGCCACAGGGAGGAAATGCGATGAATGTTGTTGCAAGGAATGGTCTGTAATCATTATGATGAAACAAGGTGTATGGTTTGCTGAATGCAGAGCTAATAGTGTTGTCTGTAAACCGTCCCCCAATTGATAATAAAAAGTTAAGAAAAAAAAAGTGTTAAATTAAACCTGTATTCTCAACTAACCTCTGTGTGTAGGTACAACCCAAACTGATTTATTTAGCAGACAGATTTAATACCACTTTTCCTGGTAATCATAAAACTAATCTAAAAGGAATCCTGGTATGGCGCTGTAGGATAAGCACTGGACTAGAATGTCAAAGTCGGGGTTCAACTAGTGGCTCCTTGGAACCCTAAACAGGGTTGCTATGAGTCAGAATCCTTGGTAACAACAAAAAGGAGCTAAATTACTTAGTATCTCCTTAATGGGACAAAGCAAGGGAAGCATAATAAGAAAACAAGAACTGTCATGTCCTGCTGTTGCTGTCATCTGAGAAGATAGGAAGATGAGGTGTCAAGTAAGTATCTTACTCTCAAGGGAATCTCCATCTAGCTCCTCTTCCTTCCAGTTCAATTTCTATTCACTTTATCTTACCTCCCCTTTAAAAACTCACAATCTCCAAGACATCCTTTCAGTAAACCTCCCTTTGGCGGGGAGGGGAGGGAAGGCTTTGAAAAAAAGTTGCAGTCAACAGAAACTTCTGTAAACAAAGTACCTTAGCCTAGCTATGAGTTCATATAAGCAAGAGTTCATCTTAAGGTACTATTTGGCTGATTACACTGACAGTATAAGAAAAACAAAGGGTGTCCACACTATTCTCCCACATATATCTCATCCTGACTCTCCTAAGTCTTCCTTCTTTTAGTGAATTCAAGACAGAGAATCCTAAGTATATCCCAGCCTCATGAGGAACCTTGGGCTACAAAGGGTTGCAGCATAACACAGGCCTTCTTAAGAACTTAACTGTTTAAGGAAAAAGAGAAAAGGGATTCCCTCTCAAAAAAAGATCTCATCTTTTGATCATTTAAAATCTTGTCCCATCTGCCACACTTAATTTTATTAAAGAAGCATCACCTCATTTACTAAAGCTTACAAATTTTTTTTATCATTAAACATTAAGAGAATTTTGAAGAAACGGAGGACATTTAGGTTATCAAGAGTTCATTTAAATTTTCTATTGACAACTGTTTAATTTCTGATGTCTATAACATCACTAGACACTCACACCTAATAGACAGTTGAGTTACAACCAAACTATTGACCTATTTTCCCAACCCCTTTCCAATGATAAAAAAGTATCAGTTTTATTCTCTTGTTTTTGCAGGATATTAAAGCAGTGAAAACATTCACCAAAGAAAACATTTTTAATGTAAACCAAGTATTCTAAAAGAAAAGAACTAACCATGTCAGTTAACAATTATCCCAACAGACAGGTCCTTACAGTATAGTATTAGGTTATCATGAATGTCAAGGGATCTTTCCAAAAAGATGCCAAATGGAAAACAAAAGTTACAACTCTGCATTTTCAGATTACATTTGGCAGATTCAAACATGAAAACATACAAAATTTCGATAGACTCTTAAATACATACTACTTACATGACACCTTGTAGAACTTTCTGGGGATCAGGGTCAAATAGCCTGTCAACATAGTGGCGACTGCTAGCTGTTACTTCCTAGAAAGTGGGGGGAAAAATTATGACATCTGAAGCCATGCAAATCACAAATTCACAGCATCACCTATAACATCAAATAGCTATATATTCTAACTTAAGGTAGATGCATTAAAATTTCTATGGAATACTTATTTTTATATGCCCCTTTATGCTATTCAATATTAAACAGTGATTTCTCCCTCTTAGGTATTAAAACAGTTGAAAAGTGCAGTGTTCTTTTAGCTCAAGATGCCAAAGATCAGTATTTTTCTAAGAACATCCAATTTTAAAAACAAGAAAGTCATGGAAAGTAGTGCAAGTTCTACAATGCAGAAGACTTTAGGAAATCAACATAATTAAGACACATATGATAATTTTATTCATTTGAAAGGTAGAATCATAGAGGGAAAGATTTAGTACACTTTTGTACATGCATTATTCATTCGTTTTGAGAAAAATTAGTGACAAGATCAGTAATAGGATGAGAAAGTTGGAAGACACCCTATTCTCACTAAAAATCTAACTGGACAGTCTGACCTTTGTGGTAAGCCCTGCTACTTTTGTCAACAAAAGAACTGGATGTGTGTGTTAAGAAACATGCTAAGTTTCTTAATTAACTCCTGAATGTCATATGCATGTAAATAATGGATAGGAATGTTGCCTCCATGTGGCACCCAGAAAAGAGACAAACTGGATTTCAAACAAGGGAAAAAGAACTTCAGGAAACGTCAACAAGGGGTAGTGTAAGAAGGTCCTGGAATGATGCAGAGGCCTACACTACTGGGACGCAGACTCAAGTAAAGAAAAAAACCACAACCAAGGAGCTGTCAGACTAACTATGAGGAAGAAGCAACTCAGGACTAGGCTGACTTGTCAGGTGCAGCAGAGCTATTCAGTCTGAAGTGGACAAGGCTGGGTAGAGGGGAGTCACAACACAAGAGCAAAGGGAGACACTCGCCTGATTTGTATTGTAGTTTGCTCTGTATATGATTTCTTGTAATGCTTGGGTGGGGACAATATTTAATTTTTATATTTAATTTGCAACTCTTAACATTATTTAAAAGCAAAAAAACGTAAGTATAGAAACCAGAGAAAGGGAATTTTGTCCCTTGCTCTTTCTTTCTGATGCCTACTAAAAGCATGCTTATGTACTGTTACCCATTACCAAAAAATTATTATAGGGAGGAAGAAATAACTTCTCCAATTTACCCAGAACCCCAAATAAAGTAAAAGAGTTATTATTATGCTTTCTGTTACCGTAAAGATTTACAGCCTTGGAAACCTTATGCAGGGTCACTATGAGTTGGAACCGACTCGGTGGCACATGACCACCAACCAACCACAACTTAAATTGCAAAGATACAATATCAGCATAAATTTCTGAGTTATCAAAAACAACAGTATAAATTCTGGCTTTCCAACATTTTAGTTAGAGTCCTGGTGTGGTGCTATGGGTTAATACCAGATTGCAAAGCCGTTTCAACTGCAAGATCAGAGGTTCAAGCTCACCAACTGCTCCTCAGAAACCCTATACAGGGTCGCTATGGGTCGGAACCAACTTGACGGCACTTAACAACAAAAACAATTTAGTTATCCAAAATAAAAGCATATATTCATATTATGAGCTTGCTACCAAAATACCCCTGTAAACAACTAAAATACCTACTCTGTGCCCCATTTATTAAGACACAGTGGTAGCAACAAGCAAAACTGATGGAAATTCTCACCCGAGCAGGGTACCATTAGAGCGCCTGTTAACAGGGTCTGTTTACACAGCCTAAAAGCCTGCATTTATCCTCAAAATAACAGAATCACAGTTAGAAGGACTCTTATTTTATAGTAAATAAAAAACAGAAGTATTCACAACATAAACACAGCACTACAGAGGGAGTTAATAAACTGGAAAATTCAAGAAAGATTTCTTCAGAGGTGTTAGTTTTAGAAAAGGATTAAGGGTGCACCAGGGTGGACCAGAAACGAGAAGGAATCAATGTTACAATCATAGCCACAGGGATGTGAAGCCAACACATGCATACCATCCCCAAGTATATTAGTTGCCACGGGCACTGAAACAGAGGTTATCATTGTATGTATATAGCTATCTCACAACTCATTCAAGTTTTGTGCAACTTTACCCCAACACAATATTCTATCACCATTAACCTTCTCTTTTCCACTCTCTCCGGCCCCTTTGTTGTTGTTAGGTGCCATTGAGTCGGTACCGACTCACAGCAATCTTAGGCACAACAGAACGAAACACTGCCAGATCCTGGGCCAACCTCACTACTGTTGCCACGCTTGCTTCCATCGAAGAGCCCCTGTTGTTGTTGTTGTTAAGTGCCGTTGAGTCGGTTCCGACCCATAGCGACCATGTACAGGGTTTCCGAGGGTGTAAATCCTTACGGGAGTAGAAAGCCTCATCTTTCTCCTGTGGAGCAGCTGGGAGTTTCGAGCAGCTGACTTTTTAAGGTTCACAGCCCGATTCGTAACCACTACGCTACCAGAGCTCCTTCGATGAGCCCCTAGTAACCATTAAAAAACATTCTTGTTTTTTTATATAAGTGAGGTCATATATTTGTCCCTTTGTGATTAACTTATTTCACTAAGCATGTCTTCAAGTGCCATCCATATTGTAGCACATATTAAGACTTCACATCTCCTACTGCTTAAGTAGTATTCCATTGTATGTGTGTAACACATTTTGTCTATACATTCATCTACTGATGGACATTAAGGTTGTTTCTACCTTTGACTATTGGGAATAGTGGTGTAATGCACATTGGTGTACAAATCTTGGTGTTTCTACTTTCAAACTTTTGGATATAAACTTAGGAGCGGAACTGCTGGGTCACATGCTACTTCTATCCAGATCACTCATTTGGTGAACTCATTGCCATTTATATCTTCAAACTCCCAGATTTGTATCTTGAGCCCACAACTCACTCACAAACTCTAGACTTATACATCCAACTGCCAAACTTGAAATCCTTACCTACAGTTTGGGACCTGAGCATTTACAAAGATTTAGTTGCTTATTAATGAGATCAGAAAAACTGTGGGAGGTACAGGTTTGAGTGGGAAGATCAAAAGTTCAATTTTGGCCATGTTAGATTAATATCCAAGTAAGGATGTCAAGCTAGCAATTGGACATCAAAGTCTAGAACAAAACCTGAAGACTGAGCTCTAAGGCATCTGGACAGCCAGTGTGTTGGGAAGAAATCCAGGAAACCAAATGAGCGCTTTCAGGAGAATGTAATGAAATGAACTATGTCATCTACTACTGATGTGTAGCATTCGATGATGACCAAGATCTGCCATTGTATTTAGGAACATGGAGGTCATCAGTTATCTGACAAAAGTACTATGGGCAGAGTACGCGAGACAAAGCCTGCTTGGAGCAGGTTCAAGAAGAGAATAAAAGAAGAATTAGAGCGTTGTTGTTGTTGTTGTTAAGTGCCATCGAGTCGGTTCCGACACATAGCGACCCTGTACAGGGTTTCCGAGGGTGTAAACTTTTACGGGAGTAGAAAGCCTCATCTTTCTCCCGCGGAGCGGCAGGTAGTTTCGAACCGCTGACCTTAAGGTTCGCAGCCCGATTCGTAACCACTACGCTACCAGAGCTCACCTAGACAATTCTTTCGAGGAGAAATAAGGTAGTAGCTAGCTGGAAATGTGAGATCGGGAGAGCCTTTACATTCTTGTTTTTTTGTTGTTTTCTTTAAGATGGAATAAATTAGAGAGTGTTTATTTACTTGACTGCTAACCAGGAAGTCAGCAGTTCAAACTCACCAGACTCTGCTTAAGATGAGGTAATCTGTTTCTGTAAAAATGTATAGTCTTGGACACCCTATGGGGCAGTTTTATTTTATTTTGTCCTTTAATGTTGCTAGAGTCCTGGTGTGGTGCTGCAGGATAAGCACTCAACCTCAATGTCTGTTTGAACCACAAGGTCAGAGGTTCAAACTCACCAGACGCTCCTTGAAAACCCTTTAGAGTCACTATGAGCCAGATCTGACTCAACGACACTCAACAACCACAATAAGGTTGCTATGCGTTGGAGTCAATTCAACTGCCATGGGTATAATAAAGCCAAACCCATCAGGAAATGACCTTGGGAGCAGGTACCTCAAGGTGATACAAAGGCTATAATCACTGTAGACATCCAGAGTTTTTTTTTTAAATTGTTTATGTGGACAATGGATTTTCTATAAAGTACCACAACAGTAGTGGTAGGCGGAGTAAGCAACCACGAGTAGGAGCTAACTTTTAAAGAAATGAGGGGGAATAATAGAAAGGGATTGGTAGATAGTTATGGCATAGAATCTTGTTCTTAAGTGCTGCCAAGTCAGTGCCAACTCATAGGGACTCCATATAGAGCTTCTGAGGCTTTAAATCTTCACAGGAGCAGAAAGCTTCATCTTTCTCCTGCAGAGCGGCTGGCAGGCTTGAACTTTGGACCTTGTAACTCACAGTCACCATGTTCCCACATAGAGTTCAATGAGATTCAAAACTGGAATTTTTATGGAAGAAGGAAAGCCAGCAAACAGCAAAGAGGAACAAGAAAGACCTCTACTTTCACCTTTTTATCTGAGAAGGCTGAAGGAGAAAGCAGGGGAACACGTGTTATCAGGGGAAAAGTCCAGTTTCAGACCAAGTAAAAAGATAAATGAAATGTTCAGAGAAGGGGTTAAAAAGAGGCAAAGGGCACAGGGGAGACAGGGGTCTAGACAGAAAAGTAAATGGAAGTACACAGGGATGAGGAATGATCCTACATTCCTGGCCTTCTTGAGGTACAGTTAATGTAAATGGAGATAAAGAACTTAATCCTGATGGTCATGAAGCAAAAAATGGAAATGAAGATTTAAATGTTGGGGGATCTCAGGTTGGAAAAAATTAGGGGGTTCCTTTCCTTTTCATTCTTGTCAACAACATTGTGGAGGCTGAGGAGGGAGAGTCTAAGCTGGACACTTTTTTTTTAAGTTGTTGAAGACTTAATTTTACTCAGATCAATCAACAACACTTATGGAAACAGCAGTCAAGAAATCAAATGACATATTGCATTAGGCAAATCTGCTGCATAAGACCTCTTTTTAATTGTTCAAGAGCAAAGATATCAGTTTGAGGACTAAGGTGTGCCTGATCCAAGCAATGGTATTTTCTCTTTTGGGGATTTTTTTTTTTTTTTTTAGTTTTTATTGTGAACTGAATGGCAGTTTACATGGTAGAACATCAACTTTACACCATTATTTCCTTGCAATGATTACAATCTCCTCTGTGCATCATCATTTAACAATATTTGCTTCTATTCCCTCTGTTTCTTGTTGGTGGTGGGTGTTTTTTTTTTGGGGGGGGGCAAAAAAAAAAAAAAAACCCAGGGCAAACCTGCCTCCTGGCTGCCAGCACCCAGTCCCTCTCTTTTCATGAGTCTAGAGTCCTCAGCTGCTCCCTCTCTCCATGTCCTCATCTCTGCCTCCATCTCTGGTGTTGCTACTTCTCTGGATAAGGTCCCACATTCTGCTTGTGCTCTTCTCCTTTAGTTTCTGAACTGTTAAAATTAAGTACTTCCCTATTTTTGTTACAAAACTTCTACCTTTACAGTTGTGACTGTCGCAATTAGTCATGATAACAATTACTCACGTTGAATCATACAAATCTTATCCCCATCCCTTTCACCAGACCCGTCTAGACAAGATCCAAATTAGTCAGTGGGGACTCTACCTTCCTCCACACACTCTTAAACTAAACTCCCTTTTGAAAACTTGTAAGCCACTCACTTTGTGCCTTTATCACCCCCTCATTTTAGGTAGCCAATGTCTAAGTTGCCCGTCCTTATCTACAGAGGAGATAGAATTGATACTTGATGTGAAGACTCCTTCCCTTTCACTTGGTATTTTGGGCTACTACAGCTACAAGTATAGGTCAAGTTCATCAAATTGTAGCAATTTATGCTCAATTCTTTAGTTAAACGTTTTTTATCTTCCTCTAGGCAACTTCTGATCATCAAGCCATCAAGGCTAGGTCAAATGGGTACTATCTGAATGTCTGGATGTTCTTGTGCATCTCCCCTCACTTCACATCAGCTGGATGCTTTACTCTCAGCCCTAGTCCTCTGTGGCTCTGTGGTTGTCCCTGGCCTCAGGAGTCTCCATGTTTCACCACACTTCGGGTCAACCAGCGCTCCCTCTTCTCTCTCTCATTTCCTGGTCAACGGGAGTCTATGGAATGTGGATGAACTCAGCCCATTTCTTCATTTAAGCTTGACACTTCTTGTTTATTCAAGAAATCATTTTTGCCCTTGGAGAGGAGGAAGTTAGAAGGGTCCCTTCAAAAAACCCATGCCTTTTTGGACTAGGTTTCTGCAGGTAAGGAATTTGTACAAATGGTGATACCTCTGTCCTCCCAACCAACAGAGTACAATTTACTGAGCAGGAAGCTGAACTCAAGGAGCACAGTCTGAAAAACAGCAAAGCTAGGCAGGGTCAGACTTATGACTTCAGCTTCTTGGCACATGGCTTCAAAGAAATGAGTTAGCAAGTTCTCAAAACCTGGCTCTGAGCACAATGGTTAGGTGCTCATCCGCTAATCAAAAGGTTATAACCATTGCCAAATGAAAAGGCGCCTCCAGGAAGGGGTTTGAATGCCAAATTACTAAGTAACAACCAGACTTGCTATAAATGGGATTTAACTGAAAAATTAAGACATTAGTTCAACTCAAGATTTGGGGTGAAATTGTGAATTTATTAAATGATGAAAAATGATAGTTTAAAGGTTAATGCAATGAAGAGTTATACTCAAACAGATTTGAAAACGTAAAAGAGATGGATACATTTTTAGATAAACACGACCTACCTAAACTTACACAAAGTGAAGTAGAAAACCTGAACAGACCAATAACAAAAGAAGAAATTGA
>NW_006408546.1:15708650-15710038 GCF_000296735.1 Chrysochloris asiatica | reverse complement strand
ACATAATTCACAATAAAACAGTTAAGAAAAAAAAAGGTTAATGCAGTACAGTGTGAATTGCTTCTACCCAGTCTTTAGAACTCTCACCAAACATTTTTGTCTTGCTGGGTCTGGGTAACAGAGGGTGGGAGAAGATGCTGATAGGATTATATGATTCAGTTGTGAGCAATTAACAGTTAATCGTGATTGTAAAAACTTGGAACTCCTTCAAGAAGCAGGAATGCAAGATCTCACGGCCATCAAAGAAGAAAAGCCAGGAGTGGAGTGCATTCTTTGGACCCCAAGGCCCTTGCACACTGAACTTTCTTGACCCAGGGACAGGAGTGAGTGGCAGAGGAAGAACAGCAGCAGAAGCAAGAGTCAGAGCATGAGACAGAGCAGTGGGCTTACAAGCCCACAGAGCAAGTAAAGCTGAGTTAACTTTGGGCAGGAGGCTTGGTTGCACAGTGGGGTGCCTCCAGGCACTAAATTGGGGGAGCTAGGTTTACAGATCCTTGGAGCTAAAGCTGTGTCTTGAGCCTTATGTTTATGGTGGAGTGGTGTGCTCTGTTAGCATTTATCAGCAATCCTAAAAGAGCTTTGTAAAATTGATGGAGCAGTGCAGAAGCCAGGCTGTGGGCCAGAGTGAAGCCTGTCTGTGATGAGCATGGCAGTGGAGAGGCTGTCCTGACTGAAGAACTTCACTCTAAATTTCTAAGCCTGCATTGTAACTTGTAAATTTACCTAATAAGCCCCATAACTGTGAGTACAGTGCCTGAGTTCTGGGTGACCACTGCAATGAATTATTGGACCTAGCTGAGTAAAGCATGGGAGGGATGGTTGAGGCTACTTTTTACAGTTAAGAAAATAACAAATGGTATTATGTTTATTTCATTAAAATCCTATTCAGTGTGTATCTCCTTAAAATACTTCTATCATACTTGGGTATCATGCAGAAAGAACAAATGATTTGACATTTAAAACTTGAGTTTGAGTCCTTGTTCTACTACTTACTGTGACTTTGAGCAAAAATTAAAATTTGACACTGTTTTACTATGTACGCAATTATAGGAGACCTGGTGGCATAGTGGTTAAGTGCTCAGCTGCTAACTCAAAGTTCAGCAGTTCAAACCCACCAGACCCTCTGTGAGAAACAGATGTGGAAGTCTGTTTCTGTAAACATTATAGTTTTGGAAACCCTCTGAGGAAATTCTAGGTCCTCTAGGGTCACTACAAGTTGAAATTGACTCAATGGCAAAAGATTTGGCTCTTTGGTCTTACTTACTCAATTATAAAATGGTAAGACTACAACCCCCCCACACACAGAGTGTACGGAAAGGGGCAGCTTGGACACTGGATACTCAAATGGGGAGGGGGGGACTACAAAGGCAAGAAGTGACTGGCTTACA
>NW_006408546.1:15674838-15708237 GCF_000296735.1 Chrysochloris asiatica | reverse complement strand
GGTTGAGGATGCATGGAGGGGATTGGAACCATGGCAGTGAGATGATATACAATGGAATGAATGTAAAACTAAAGTTCTCCCATGTAAACTATCATATAATTCACATAAAACATTAAAAAAAAAAAATGGTAAGACTATTACATATCTCAGAGTATAGAACAAATGAGATAGATAACATAAAGAAAAACGTCTGGTAAATGGTAAAAGCAACCAAACAAATACCAATTTCAGGAAAATTCTGTTTTTGGACAAAAGATATAATCGCTTAGACAACTGTACTATATGTTATTCATACCCATGTTGGTGGTGGTGGTATCAACAAGCTGTCAAGTCAGTTCAGACTCATAGCAATCCTGTACAGGTTTTTGAGGAGAGGATAGATAATAGGTTTAAGATGGTGAGCTAGCAGTCAGCAGTCCAGTGCTTACCTTACAATGCCACACCAGGAATCCATGGTTAAAGCCTAGTTATTCAAGGATATCTCACCTAGCAGCACTTTACACTCAGAACTTAGCAAGAAATAAAGAAGCAGCTGAATGCTGACCTTGAAACTCTAAACTGTCATCACTCGATTTTTTTTTTTAAATGCTGAAGAAAAAAATGTATAAAGTAATAATTCACAAAGTTTTTATCACTGACTTCCATTATTACTATAGATGTTACCACGGACCCAGAGAGAATATAAAATCACTGTTAAGAATACAAAGATACCTTCGAGAAGTAGTACATTTACTATTCTCTCTCCCATATAATAAACTCAAAAAGGAAAGGGAGACCGCTAACAAATATTTATTATTAATAATATTTAATCCGTTACAGAGAATTTCCCACTTAATTGATGTGCACTTTAGCTCCACTGGGGAGCTCTGATTCCATAAGGAAAATGGTTCATAAATGTTCACCACTCAGCACTGTTACACACAAATAGAATGTCTGATCTTTATAAAGATTCCTTTAAAAACGATTTTAAGCTAAAATTCAGTATATGAATACCTTCAATTTATCAGGTATTATGCTGGAAAGAGAAAGAAACCGTTATCCTCCAGGGTTCACAGCACAGAAGGAAACAGACATGTAAGCAATTAAGTTACCATACAGAGTAGTAAATGCAACCATAAAAGCAGGACAAGGTAAAAAAGACAATCTGCAAGAAGATACAATGAACCAAAGTTAGGAGTGGGATTGGAGGTGATGTCTAAGCAGTGGGAAAGATTAATGAGAAAGACTAGTATAAATTGCCAAGTGAAAAAGAGAGAAAAGACAAAACCAAAAAGGACTTCGGAGGCAGAGACCACCACATGCAAAAAGTTTTGAAGCAATATGTGTTGCAGAAATAAAATTGCAATTTAGTATCATGACACTATAGAATACAGGTGGAAGGAAACAAAAAAAATGCTTAAGTTATATTCTCTAATTCTGCAGTCATTAAATATTTAAATACCTATGTAAGCACTCTTCTAGACAATGAGTGGTGGTGGTGGTTATGTGCCATGGAGTCGGTTCCGACTCATAGCGACCCTGTACAGGGTTTCCGAGGCTGTAAATCTTTACGGGAGCAGAAAGCCTCATCTTTCTCCTGCGGTACGGCTGGTAGTTTCAAACTGCTGACCTTGAAGTTTGCCGGCCATTTGTAACCACTACGCTACCAGAGCTCCTTAGGCAATGAGTAAAGACTTAAAAACAAACAAACAAAAAACCACCCCAGATTTTCAGAGCTAGTAATTCAACAAAGGGAAAGAGATGAAAAGAATAAACACAATAAATGAGTTACACAGCATAAACACGTGATGAACAAAATGTTTAATAGTACCCTCTGCTTCCATGTCCTAATACTATAACCATACTTTGGGAAGAGGGAAATTGCAGGAGAGAAAGAGGGCGTTGCTATACTATGATACACAACTACTCAGAAGCTCTAAACAGGGGTAGTGCCCTAGGATATAAAAAAAACTAAACCTACTGCCATCGAGTCAATTCCAACTCATAAGGATCCCATATAGGATTTCCAAGACTGTAAACCTCTACAGAAGCAGACAGCTTCATTGAAAAGAAGTGGCTGGTGGGTATGAACCACTGATCCTGTGGTTAACAGCGCAGTGCCTAACTCACAGAGCCACCAGGGCTCCTTACTCACTAGGACACATTCTGTAAATCTGTGGAAGTGATTCTGGCTATCACAATGACAGTAGGTGCTACTGATGTCTAGTTTGCAAGAGTAGTGATGCTAGCTGGCCTGTAATACATGGGACTACAAGACTTTCCATTATCTAGTCAAGTCACTGAAAAGCCTGTTTATAATTTTCTGAGCCTAGAATCTAATTGCATTTTACATATAAACACAAAGTATGCTTTGCACTGTTTTAATAAACAGCTTTCCAAGAACGCAACCCATTTATGTACCCTACTTGTTAGGAGCTTTACTAAAAATTGTTCATTTCAGAAAGTCATACTTTAAAAGGTTACTAAACCATTTCGGCATACCTGTTATCTGTCACATTCATAGTCATTTGCAAAGATATCACTACTTGATTAGTTCTTTCTAATATAGTGATGCTCATGGTTATGTGATGTGAAGTCGGTTCCGACTCACAGTGACCCTGTCTAGGGTTTCCAAGGCTGTAAATCTTTATGGGAACAAAAAGCCTCATCTTTCAGAGGGCATATGCATAAGAACACCCACACCTGCAGATAATACCCACTTGACCTGGCTTCAATGACTGATCAAAGCTCAACCAGAAGAAAGAAGAGGTTAAAAAAAAAGAGTAACCTGATACAATTAGATGAACTTGACCTACACCTATGGATTCAGTAGCTCAAAAGAGGGAATAAATCTTTATTGCAAGGATCATTCTCACCCCCTCCATACACAGAGTAAACAGGGATGGGCAACTTGGACATCGGCTACCCAAAATGGGGGGAGGGGAGGCTACAAAGGCAAGAAGTGACTGGCTTACAAGCTTTCAAGAGGGAGCCTAGATCCAGAGGGTGTGGAGGAAGGTAGAATCTCCAGAGTACTATCCAATCTCCAATCTGTCTGGGCGGGACTAATGAAAGGAGATGGAGATAGGTCCCTTGTGGTACAATGGTAAATAACTGTTATCAGGACTGATTGTGAGGGCTGGAAATGCAAAGGTGGACGTTTCGTAGCAAAAGTAGGGGAGTGACGCCAGAGATGGAGGCAGAGACGATGATGTGGAGAGATGGAGAAGCTGGGGACTCAAGGCCCAGAGAGGGAGAGGGGCTGTGTGCAGATGACCGGGGGTCAGGCTTGCAGGGTATATCCTTTGGTTGGTTGATGATGCATGGAGGGGCAATAAATGATACATGATAGGATGAATGTAAAGCTAATGTTCTCCCATGAAAACTATCACATAATTCACAATAAACATTAAAAAAAAAAAAAAGAAAGAAAGAAAGAAAGCCTCATCTTTCTCCTGTGGTACGACTGGTAGTTTTGAACTGCAGACCTTGAGGTGAGCAGCCCAACTCTCAACCACTATGCTACCAGAGCTCCTTTACCTGAGAATTTTGTATTTAAGTGATATTATAAATTAGCATCCATGTACTTTCTTCCTTATTACAGATGAGGCATTACGCCAAAAGTCACATTTGAGGATATAAGGCACCATAGGATAAGCACTCAACCTCAAGGTCAGTTTGAAAGGCAAGGTCAGTGGTTCAAACTCACCAGCCGCTCCTAAGAAACCCTATACAGGGTCACTGAGTCAGAACCTACCCGACGGCACTTAACAACAACAACAATCTATCTTTATGAAATTCACTTCGGGAGAGTCAAGGAAGCACTACAAAGGATATGCCGTAAGGGGTGTGGCATCTGAGATGATTGGAAACACTAACTGAAACAACTCTTAATGGTCCAGTTTACGAGGAGTTCTAGAACCTCTTTCTCATCTCCAAAAACAAAGAGAAACCAAAAATTCATTTTCTAGTATCTCGAAAATCCTCAGTTCAAAAACCATTTTCTTTTGTCACTTTTACAATGTTCTGAAATGCCATATAAGTACACTGCTCAGAGAATTCTCAAATGCACAATTATTCATTTTAAAACCCTGGGACACTTGATGTGTTATACTTGTTCCTAGAGCAATTAGGGCTGTCACAATGCAGAATATCACAAAACAGTACTTTTTAAAGCATCATTTTACTAAACTATGCCTTAATATCAAAACTTACTTCTCCCCGTTTGTTCTAGCTATGCTCTGGTAGGATAATGAATGTCACAAAATCTTAAACACCACTTCGCTCTTCCCGAAGAATTATAATGATACACAGTATTTCTCTGGCAGAGAGATCATTTGACTTCATTAGTAAACAAAACTGTCAGACAGTTCTCTCCTAATTTGGAGGGGGTGAAAAAACTACCTTGTCCTGGAGCAACACAAAAAAAGATAATACTACCAACAAAGACCAACCTTTTACTTACAGACAGCTATCACGTCTTCCCTATGAATTCTGCAATTCTCACCTGCCTCCAGAAGAAGAGATGAGAAGACTGGGGATTCTGAGAGGGGTGGGGGCTGATTTTAGTTTTTGCTTTTTGTATTCTAGTAAACTTCTGTTCTCACAGGACTCAGTCTGATTCAAACATCAATTCTTTTTAAATCCACACAGTATTTTGGTAGCAATTTTTATCATTAAATTTTTTTCTCATGGGATTCATTCTTTGGTATTTCTAGAGGTCCACAACACCTTCCCTCCCCAGACTGAATCAGAGCCCTGCTTTTCTATAGACTCTAATATCAAGTGTGGCTAGTTTCACACTTCATAGTTCTGGTGGGTTCCATCAGTATAGAATGTGACATACGTAAGACAGTAAGATTCCTAAAATACAATGTTTTAACCTCAAAATATATTAACTAAATATATATGTATAATTTTTTTAATTTTACACACTTGGATAAGAGGTTGTTGTTAGTAAGTGCTATCAAGTCGGTTCTGAGCTGGTGAGTTTGAACAAACCTTGTGGTTCCTTCAGTGACTATCCTACAGTTCCACAATAGGTAACCCTGAATTATTCATAAATAATCAAATTAAGATCAGATTTACATGTTAAGAGTATTTTTAAATAAACGGTAAATTAATCAATACTCATTGTTAGAAAATAAATGTTACGGCTAGGCACAGAAAAATTTTTTTTAACTAGGCATTTGGAGACCTCTGACACTCTATGACAGTGGGCAAATCAGCCTCTTTGGTTTTTCAGTTTCCCCAATAAAAAATGAGCTTGACAAAGATGAGCTTGAGATTTGCAGGTTTCTTCCATAATTGTGTTATTGTCCAATACTATTGAGTCAGTTCCGACTCATAGCAGCCCTGTATAAGGTTTCTGAGGATTGGCTGATGGGTTTGAACCAATGATCTTGTGGTTAACAGTCCAGTGCTTATCCTACAGCGCTACACCAAGTGTAAGACTCCATAATCAAAGTACAGTTAGGCAAAAAGGGATGTGAAGACTAGCTTTTTACTTTTTTTTTTGAAGTATATTATATATCCTGGTGTGGCATTGTAGAATAAACACTGTAGCGCTAACCACAAGGTTTGTCAGTTCAAATCCACCAGCCACTCTTCAGAAACCATATACAGGGTCGCTATGAGTTGGAACTGAATTGATACAACAATACAGTCCTATGTTCCATGTGTAATTTCAACAATTGCTATAGACATATTTTGGTAGTCAGAGAAACTAGAAACAATTTAGTATGTATGTTTTTACTCAGGCACTGTTGGATAAGCACTGGACTGCTAACCCCAAGGTCAGCAGTTCAAATTCAACAGCTGCTCCATGGAAATCCTATATAGAGTCGCTATGAGTTGGAACCAACTCAACTGCACTTAAGAACTTTTCACTCAAACATAACGATGTGGGAACAGCAAAGGAGGCAGGTTTTTCTTATAGGACACTAGTCACTTAGAACCAATTGGACAACACCTAATAACAACAGTTAAGTGCCATCGAGTTGGTTCTGACTCATAGAGACACAGTATATATAGGGTTTCTAAGAAGTGGCTGGTGAGTTTAAACCACTGACCTTGTGGTTCAAACCAACCTTGTGCTTTATACTCATTTGTCAACTATCTCACTTATCTATCATTTTACATTCTTCACAACAGTAAAAGTCTAATACCTAAATATTTTGCACATTAATAAGGTAGCAGGCAGAGTAAAAATTACTTCAAAGTCTTCTTACAAGAGGGTCTAAAGGTAGCCTACGGGAAAATAGGCAATGCTGCCCCACACCCTCCACTCTCCTGCTGGTGGGAGTGCTGCACCCGGCTTCTACCCAGACCAGCCTCCTGTGACCACAGCCTCTGGGTGGACACACAGGCAGCACTGAGACAGCGGGTACCTATTCTGGGTGCCTGGAGCTCTAAATTACTGTGGGGTGGGAGAGGAGGAAAGAATGAGGCTTTGAAGAGGGTGTTTGGAAGAAATGCATACAAGTTTAATGACATCCAAAGAGAACAGAATTAGGCCCGAAGATTCAGCCTTGGTGGGGACAGGTATGTAGCCAGGCTCTGAGAGCCCTCACAGAAGCCCCTAGTTCTTGGTGACTCAACAAGTCAGGAGAGCAGAACAGTCACTTTGCTGGGGTGGATGTGGAGCCCTAAAGACGGTTCCATTAGGGAAGCTCTGGCCCAGCACAGGAGGAAGGTGAAATGGTTAAGCCGTGGATCCAGCTTTATCTCTAATCCTCCTCCTCCACAGAGGAACAAGGCCTAAAGACTTGGAACAATGATGAGCCCATCAGTATATTTCAGTTGTTGTTATTTCTACTACACTGTAGGATAAGCACTGAGCTGCTAACCACAACATTGACAGTTCAAACCCACCAGCCACTCCTCAGAATCCTAAGCAGGGTCACTATATGAGTTGGAACCAACTAAATGGCACTTAACAACATTATTTCCATGATCATAGTTTATAAATTAAATATATATATATATATATATATATATATATATCAACAATTGGATGGACTAAACAGAAAAAAATCCTTAGCTTTTGCAAAATGATGGGATTTGCACAACGATCTGGTCTTGTGGAAGGTGAACCTGTTGATAAGTGAGGAGTGGGTGTACAGTACAAATCACAAGAGCTATCTGGACCCAGATGAACTTTAAGGTTTCTTCTCACTATTAAATTCTATTCTTTTACTCTAAGTCTTATTTCTTTTTGGTATCTATGAAAATGTCTGATAACAGAAGACCAAGAAGAGATTCCTCCAGATACAGTAAATGAACTAATGATTTCTGGAAGTCTAAGGGCACAAGAACCATCTCTCGTGAACATTTAGGAAGGGACAAAGATTGTAAAGATTTTTACAGACCTGGAGATATTCTCTGAGTTCACTAAGATTCATTTACAAGGCTATCAAGATAGTAAGATGGCCCAGGAAATCATTTGGATGCGTTCAAGTGCCTACTTCTCAATCCTGGCATAACAATAGAGTGTACAGTTATTCAAATACAGGTGTGGTATCAATCTGGATCACAAGAAAAGTTTACATTATTATAATTATTATTGAAGGCTGCAATCGTGTAATGACTTAGAGAACCTGGGTACCATCTTTCATGGTACAACCAAACAGGTAAAAAACAGCTTTATTTGCTTCAGGTTCTTACAGGCATGAAGATGCTTGCCTTGGAGCTATCCATGGTGCTTGATCAGACTTAGTCCTCAGCCTGTCTCTGTTTCTGACATTTGATTTCCCATTATGGTACTGTTCAGAATCTATCTGACCTGTCATTCACACTGTAGCCCGTCTGTCACAAACATCTAGTATCGTGGGGCCACTTCTGGTCTTTGTCTGTCCCAATAGGCTCCAATAGCCTTAATTTGTTCTAACTTGAATCTCCAGCTAACCCTGCTATGGAACCCAAGCCTGCTCCACAAAGCCCTTTCTTTCAACTCAGCATACCTTGTAGATCACTGGCATACATTAAGCAAGAGATTACAGCTCTTCATGATACCCTACATGAGTTTTTAAATTGTTATATATTTTTTTACTATTCCAAAATGATTTTAAATGACCTTTTTTACCTTAATATATATGTTTTTGTAACTAACATTTGGATGAGTAAAGTGCGTTCTTGTTAAGTGCCGCCCAGTAGGTCTGACTCACAGCGACCCTGTATAGGGTTTCCAAGGCACAGCTGGTGAGTTTGAACTGCCAACCTTGTGGTTCAAACCGACTTTGCTTATCCTACAATGCCACTGCAAGGCTCCGAGTAAAGAACTGTTGTTGTTAAGTGCCATCAAATCAGTTCTGGCTCACAGAAACCTTGTACAGAGTTAAGAATAGGCATTTTAAATCTGGGATCGACATAGAGATTTCAGCGACTCCATAAACCTCTTGAATTATGTGATATTTTAGGCATATTTTTTTTTCTGAAGTGTCAAGACTCTTCTCTTTAAAATGTTAAGAGCCACTGATTTATATGCTGCTGACTTCCAAATAATGATCACCAAGCAGATCTAAGTGCAGGCAGTCCCTGTGTTAGGAAGATCCTTTCCTGTGTCTTTAAAAAGAATTTGTAGGTAAGTAGAAACAGGTGCGTACTGTTCTTATTTAGGCCTACTTTGATGTTTAAATATTGCAAGTGAAACCAATGAAGGTAGTTGAGATAAAGAATTAGTTGCCAGAGAAGTTGGTTCCATTGTTTCAAAGCTAGGACAAATTTACATAATGTTAAAGGACAAGTAGGAATAGTTTCTAAATCAGATATCTGTAACCTGGAGACGTACTGTGCTTGACTTTTATATCCAACTATGTATTGGAGGACTGGTATGGCGCTGTGAATTACTGTGCTGGACTGCAAAGTCGTTTTGAAACACAAAGTTGGTGATTCAAGCTCACCAGCCACTCCTCGGAACCTTATATAGAGTCACTACGGGTCAGAACAACCTGACAGCCCTAACAACATAATTTTTGTTATTAAGTGCCGTCAAGTTGATTCCGACTTACAGTGACCCTGTATAGGGTTTCTGAGAAGCAGCTGATGGGTTTGAACCACTGACCCTGCATTTAGCAGTCTCCTATAGCAAGGAGCTCTGGTAGCGTAGTGGTTACGAATCGGGCTGCGAACCTAAAGGTCAGCGGTTCAAAACTACCAGCCGCTCCGTGGGAGAAAGATGAGGCTTTCTACTCCCGTAAGGATTTACACCCTCGGAAACCCTGTACAGGGTCGCTATGGGTCGGAACCGACTCGACGGCACTTAACAACAACAACAACATAGCAAGTACCACACACCTCTAAATGGATATCTTGAAAACAGTTCAAACAGAATGCATCCAAAACTAAACTCATTCTTCCTCCTCACTCCCATAACATATTCCTTTCTTAATCTTAAAAAAAACTCAGAAGATAATACAACAAAGATGCAAAATATAAAATCCTAGGAATTATTCTGGACTCTTTCTTTTCCCTCATTCCTTTTGTCCTATCAGTCAACACTTTAAAGGCTAATAAAGTTTTTAAAACACCGAAGACAAAATATGCATGTGTTTTATAGAAATTTTTTAGATGTAAACGCCTCCAATTACTAATACATCCTCCTATGGTAATGCAGAAGGCGCCTTGGTAGGGTAGTGAGTACACCGCTGGGCTGCTAATGGCAACATCAGCAGTTTGAGATCACCAGGTGCTCCATGAGAGAAAGATGAGGCTTTCCACTCCCGTAAGGACTTACACTCCCGGAAAGCCTATACAGGGTCACTATGAGTTGGAATTTACATCTCAGTGTCAAGAAAACAAAAATCCTCACCATTGGACCAATAAACAACATTCTTATCAATGGAGAAAAGATTTAAGTTGTCAAGGACTTCATTCTTCTTGGATCAACTATCAACACTCGCAGAAGCAGCAGTCAAGAGAACAGACGACGTATTGCATTGGGTAAATCTGCTGCACAGAACTTTTTAAAGTGTTGAAGAGCAGAGATGTCAGCTTGAGGACTAGGGTGTGCCTGACCCAGGCCATGGTGTTTTCAATAGTCTCATATGGATGCGAAAGCAGGACAGTGAATAAGGAAGATCGTAGAAGAATTAATGCCTTTGAGTTGTGGTGTTGGAGGAGAATATTGAAAGTGCCATGGACTGACAAAAGAACCAACAGATCTGTTTTGGAAGAAGTGCAGACAGAATGCTCCTTGGAGGCCAGGATGGCTAGGCTTCGTCTCTCCTACTTTGGACATATTGTCCGGAGGGAACAGTCGCTGGAGAAGGATGTCATGCTGGGTAAGGTGGAGGGTCAGAGAAAAAGAGGAAGACCCCTAACGAGATGGATTGGCCAGGTGGCATCATTGATGGACTCAAGTGTGGCAGCGGTAGTGAGGTTGGCCCAGGATTGGACATTGTTTCGTTCTGCTGTGCATGGGGTCGCTATGAGTCGGTTCCAACCCGATGGCACCTGACAACAACAACAAATGAGTTGGAATAGACTCCACAGCATACAACCACCACAGTAATGCAGTGGTTAAAGTGTATGACAGCTAGCCAACATATTAGCAACTGGAATCCACCAGCCACTTGACAGGAAAAAGATGTGGCAGCCTGGTTCGGTAAAGGATGACAGCCTTACAAACTCGACAGGACTAGTTCTACTGTCCTACAGGGTAGCGATGAGTCAGAATCAACTCAACAGCAGTGGGTTAAGTTTAAGGTATGGAATTAGAAACGAGGCTTGCAAAATGGTTCAAACAGTTCTATCATGGCTGACAAAGTGAAACTGGAATGGACCCAAATCTTCAAAACCAGGGTGAACTGATAGCTGGAAGGGAAAAAATTACAGGTTAGAATCTTGGAATGGAGACTTGGGAAGTACTTGCTATTGGATAAGCACTGGACTACTAACTGCAGGGTCAGTGGTTCAAACCTACCAGCTGGTTCTCAGAAACTTTATGCAGGGTAATGAGCTGCATTTGGGAGATTGAATTATCGCTAGGACTGCGAAGATTGACACACATTCAAAGCGACGTGGTTAGCTGCCATGTTTGAGCAAAGCTGTGCTGTTTCCAAGTCTGCCAGTCAAGAGCCTGGGCAGCTCTGCTTTAAAAGCTGCCCTTGTTTTCTAACAGGGAAACTTAGTTTCTAGCAGGGTGTCTACTGGTAATTTTTCCTGTTCTGGTTATCATTCCAGTACACCCATATTTTACAAATTCGGGACCATTCAGGTATCACTTCATCAGCCACGACTGAACTACAAAAAAACTGGTTAGAAGCACCGCTAGGAACTCCTCTCAATGGACCATAACTTTCCATTTTTAACAGAAAGTCTAACACTGTCTCATTCCTCATAACTATATCATGAATATGCCAGAGAATACAGTTAACTCTTTTATTTGTCCAATTTTATGGAATGAGGTCAAAATTACTTTCCTTTATCAATGTGACAAGTTGTTGTTAAATGCCGTTGAGTCATTTCCCTCTCATAGAAGAGCATCTGGTGACTTTGAAGCACTGACCTCGTGGTTCAAGCTGACCTTGTGGTCCAGTGATTATGCTACAGTACCACACAGGACAAGTGACATGTCAGGGTTGTTTATGTAAAACAGCTCTTATTTGCAATCCCTTGAATTCCTATCTAAACAGTCCCTGGGCTCACAGCACCACTACCGAATGAAGACAAGTTCTTCTATTTCCAGGATGTAGCAGGAATTTTCCTTCATTGACTACCACCTATCTTTACACTAAAGCAAAACTGCCAAATCAGAAATCAAAAAGATACTAGTCAGAGTCCCTGAAGCTCCTTGGTCCTGGAAAACCAAGGATTTGAAAATTTAATGAGAATGGGAGAGGACAAAGAGAGTTAATGAATTTGAAAACAGTACCCTAATATATTTCTGATTTTGACAAAGCTTAAAAAACTTCTTAAGCACTCACTGTCTGAATATGTGGCTATCTTCCATAAAGACACAACAAGATGGCTGGGAAACTGAACAATTAGTCTAGTTTCTTCCATGCTTCATGAATTGCCATTAAAGATCAGGAAGTTCATACGGATTCCTTTCTTTTAGGACCTAACCTGATATAACCATTTTCTGAATTTACTTACTGGTGCTTTGTAAGTAAATGAATGGGAAACTTTAAAATGTGCTGGCTAGATATTATCTTGAATTTATTATTAAAAATCAAGGAGACTACACTTATGCATATTTGAAATTTGGGTTTAACATCACAGAAAACAAAAAGTCTAGTTATTGTCAGAAGCTGTCCATATAATAGAGAAGAAATTAATATAAAGGGAGCTCTGAAAAGTTCATGGAAATTTTCCATTTTCTTTTGGGGGGGAAGTAAGGAGTAAGAGTTAGGGTTAGAATATAGCTAGGTTTAGACTGAAGTCCTGGTGTAGCACTGTGAGATAATATGCTGGACTGCAAAGTCAGTTTGAATCTCAAGGTTGGCGGTTTTAAGATCACCAGTCACTCACTATTCGGAAACCCTACAGTGGGTCACTATGAGTCACTTAACAGGTTTAGGGTAGGCCTAGGATTTTGTTTAGTGCTAGGGTTATGGTTAGGATTAGGGTTAGTGTTAAGAGTTTCGGTTAAGACTAAGGTTAGTGTTAGGGGTAGGGGTTGGGCTAGGACTAGGAGTATGGCTAGGTTAATTTTAGGGTTATAGTTAGGCTTGAAGTCCTGATGTGCTACTGTGGGTTAATGCACTGGCCAGCAAAGTTGGTTTGAACCGCAAGGTTGGCAATTCAAGCTCACCAGCTACTCCTTGGAAACCCTATACAGGGTCACTATGAGTGGGAACCAACTCGCCAGCATTTAACAGGCTTATTTTATTTCTTTTTCCTGGAAATTTATTTGATTTCTTCTTCATTTGGAAGTCCTGTAACTGGATTATTCCCTCTTTTTACTTTATGGGTTTTTTGTTTGTTTGGTTGGTTGGTTGGTTGTTGTTGCAATCGTACCTTTTGTTGTTTATTTTCAGTCTTAATAGGTCTGTTTTACTTTGCATATGCCTATATCTGGGCTGAGTCTAGATGATATTGTCATATATGCTAGTCTCAGGTTGCAGTCTGCATTATGTCTCTTGTGATTGGTCCCTCCTAATAACATGTCTGAAGTATGAGAGACCAAATCTTGCCATCCTGGTTTCCAAGGAGTGTTCTGGCTACTTCATCCAACATGAATTTATTTATTCTTCATCAACATGTACTTTAAGTCCTCTTCACTTTCAGCAAGCAAGGTTGTGTCATCTGCATACCACAGGTTGTTAATGAGTCTTCCTCTAATCCTAATGCCATTCTTCTTCATAGAATCCATGGCATAATAGAATCTTGGATTATTGTTCAACAGGTGAATACTGAGAAACATGTCTTCAAACTCAGTAATTTGGCCTTCCCTTGGCTCATTCTACTTCCTGGCCCTTTACATGTATTATCTATTTATGAACTCTTAGTGTCAATAATCTAACTTTCAAATTGCAATTTTGCATGGTTCTCAGTTTTCCATTTATTCTGTCAGTTTGTTTCCTGGATTTTTCTATAGTTTTGTCTAATTTTTCTTGGATTTCTCCTGTAGTTCTCTCAATCATTCTCTCAATCTTTTGAAGTTGCCTAACTAGTATTCTTTTAAATTCCTTATCAAGTTGTTCTGATATCATTTTTGGTGTTATATTTTCTGATTCTGTATTTTGGTCACTAGTCTGAAGCACTCTGTCTTGACTGTGTACACTGAAATTGTTTTCTCTGAAGCATGATTGTTGTTGTTAGGTGCCATAGAGTCACTACCGACTCATAGTGACCTTATGCACAGCAGAACAAAACACTGTTCCATTCTGGGCCAACCTCACTATTGTTGCCATGCTTGAGTCCATTGATGCTGCCACTTGGCCAATCCATCTCGTTGGGGGTCTTCCTCTTTTTCTCTGACCCTCCACCTTATCAAACATGATATCCAGCAACTGGTCCCTCCTGACAATATGTCCAAAGTATGCGAGATAAAATTTGGTCATCTTGGCCTCCAAGGAGCACTCTGGCTGCACTTCTTCCAACACGGATCTGTTGGATCTTTTGGCAGCCCATGGCACTTTCAATATTCTCCTCCAACACCATAACTCAAATGCACCAATTCTTCTACGGTCTTCCTTATTTACTGTTCAACTTTTGCATGCATATGAGGATATTGAAAATACCATGGCTTGGGTCAGGCTCACCTTAGTCCTCAAGCTGACATCTTTGCTCTTCAACACTTTAAAAAGGTCTTGTGCAGCAGTTTTGCCTAATGCAATATGCCGTTTGATCTCTTGACTACTGCTTCCACGAGTGTTGATAGTTGATCCAAAAAGAATGAAGTCCTTGACAACTTCAATCTTTTCTCTGTTGACAAGAATGTTGTTTATTGGTCCAGTGGTGAGGATTTTTGTTTTCTTTACATTGAGATATAATTCATACCGAAGGCTGTGGCCTTTGATCTTCATCAGTATGATGCATGGTAGTATCGTGTAATTTATATTTAGTTGATGATTTTATATTGGTGTGTTCTCAGGCACTCACCACCTGTCTCCCGATGGATGAGCTTTGGTGTTATAGCTAAAAAAATTTTCACCAAGCCTTAGGTTCTGCAGATTTTTCTCCTTAAAGCTTTGTTTTACTATTAGATTTTGAGTTAATATTTTTATAAGGTATGAGGTCTAGGTCAAATTTTATTTTTAATCATTTAAGAGAATGAAAAAACAAGCCACAGACTGGGAGAAAATATTTGCAAAGCACCTATCTGACAAATGACTCATATCATGAATGTATTAAGAGCTCTCAAATGCAACAGTAAAAAAAAAAGCAAACAATCCAATTAGAAAATAAACAAAAGGACAAGAAAAGACATTTTACTAAAGAGGATATACATGGATGGTCAATGAGCAATAAAAAAATTCTCAACATTACTATACATTAGGAAAATGTAAGTTATGACTATCATAAGCTATCACCACATCCTCTTTAGGACTCCTGGTGTGGTGTTGTAGGATCAGCAATGGACTGAGAATCACAAGATCAGTGGTTCAAACCCACCAACCCACCATCTGCTCCTCAGAAACCCTATATAGGGTTGCTATAAGTTGGAACTGACTCAATGGAGCTTAACAACAACAACACTTTTAAGGACAGTTAGAATAAAAAAATAATGATAAGATCAAATGTTGGTAAAGATGCAAAGAAACCGGTAAGTACATAAAATATCACGGCCAATCTGGAAAACAGTTTTGTTGTTTCCTTGAATGTACATTTATTGTTCAACTCAGCAATCACACTCCTGGGCATTTATCTCAGAGGTACAATAACTTCTATCCACGCAAATACATGCACATGATTGCGCATAGCTATCTGGCCATTTATAATAAGCAAAATCCTGAAGCAAACCAAATGTCCTATGATAGGTGAATGATTTACACTGTGGTAATCAGATCACAGATCATTACTTAGCAATAAATAAGAACTCTTGATACACACAACTGAATGGATCACAAAAGTATTATGATGTGTAATAAACACCAATCTCAAAAGGTCACACATTGTATGATATCATTTATGTAATATTATTGAAAAATAAAAACGAAAACATTATTGAAGGTGAGTGTGGTGGCTCCATAGGGTAAGTACTGGACTGTGAACCACAAGGTTGGCGGTTTGAGCCTACCAGCTGCTCCACAGTACAAAGATGAGGCTTTCGGCTCCAGCCAAGATTTCAAGCCTTGTTGTTGACCATCAAGTCAATTCTGACCCATAGCGACCCTGTAATAGGGTTTCCAAGGAGCTTGAACCCCGACCTTGCAGTTCAAACAACTTTACAGTCTGACTCATTAGCCCACAGCGCCACATCAGGACTCCTTGGAAACCATATACAAGGCTCACTGTGACTCAGAACCGACTCAACATTAGTGAAAATGACATTATAGAGATGGAGAAGACAGTAGGGGGTAAGGGGAGAGAAGTAATGCTAAAGGGGTAGCATGAGTGACAGAACAGTTCTGTGTCCTGATGGCAGTAATGGTTACGTGAATACACACATGGTGAAACGATATAAATCTAGACACACACATCAGACCAATACAGGTTTCCTGATTTTGCTACTGTACCATAATTATATAAGATGTAGCCAAGTAGGAAGACTGAGTAACAGTACACAGGGAACTTGCTATACCACTACCTGCACAATTTTAAGAGCATCTATAATTATTTCTAAGTAAGTTGTTTACAATTCAATGTAAGAATGAGTACGTTTTTTTAAAAGGGCAACACTGTAATTCCATGTGCAAATCAAACAAGGATATGAGTTGGTCATGGTACAGTCTAGTAAGAGAGCCAGAGTGTTTATCAAACTTTCAAAAGATGATTCAATCAAACATCTGTTGTATAATGCTGATGTTAAATGCCCTCGAATTAGTTCTCATAGTGAGCCTTTATTGGGTTTCTGGTGAGCAACTGATGGGTTTGAACTGCTGGTCTTGCCGTTCGCAGTTCAGTGCTTATCCTACCATACCACACCAGGTGTACTGGATTATGCTTTGGGCTGCTAACCTCAAGGTCAGCAGTTCAAATCCACCAGCTGCTCTGGGAGAAAGATGAGGCTTTCTGCTCCTGTAAAGATTTACAGCCTTGGAAACCCCATACAGGATTGCTATGAATTAGAACAGATTCGAGTGCACACAACCACCACTATTATAAGCAAAACATAGTTCTAAAAGTCACTGTTAAATGACTGTTATTAAATGCTATTAAGTTGTTCTGATTCATAGTGACCCTATAGGGTTTCTAAGGCTTTAAATCTTTTGCAGGAGCAGAAAGCATCATCTTTCTCCCGCAGAGCGACTGGCGGATTGTTGTTGTTGTTGTTGTTGTCAAGTGCCGTCGAGTTGGATCCGACCCATAGCGACCCTATACAGAATTTCCAAAGAGCAACTGGTAAGCTTGAACCGCCAACCTTATAGTTCAAACGGCTTTGCGGTCTGGCGCGTTAACCCACAGCGCCACACCAGGACTGGTGGATAGTCCAGTGCTTACTCTATGGAACCAGTGTTCTCCCACTAAAAGTCATGTTGTTGTTGTTGTTAAGTGCCATCAAGTCAATTCCGACTCATGGGGACCCTGTACAGGGTTTCTGAGGAACAGCTGGTGGGTTTAACTGCCAATCTTGTGGTTCGCAGTCTAGTGCTTATCCTACAGCATCACACCAGGAGTCTACGAAAGTCATAGTGGCATAAAAAGAAAAAAGAGATCAGATACTTAACTCTGAATTAATGTACTCTGAGACCAGCTGTCCATCAGCTGATTCCAACTCATGGAGACCCTACTTGTGTCACAGTAGAACTATGCTCCTAAAGGTTTTCAATACCTGATTTTTTAGAAGTAGATCTCCAGACCTTTCTTTTGAGGTACCTCTGGGTAGACTCCAACTTCAACCTTTCAGTTAGCAGCCAAGCACATTAGAGAGGTATAAACTTGGTTTAAGTTAACATACTTGGTTTGCCTAACTCAGGAGTGCCTCAGAAGAAAGGCCTGGCAATCTACTTCCAAATAATAAGCCATTGAAAACCCTAGGGAACACAGGTCTACTCTGACAAAAATGGGGTCTCTGTGTGTCTGAATCCACGGGAAGGCAACTGGTTTCTGAGAAGATGGAATTATAATTATTAAAAGCCTCAAGAGTCTTGCAAAAGCAGTTCTTCTCTTTGCCTGAAATGCTTTTTTCCTGTCACTTCTTGTTAGCTCCTACTCATGCTTTACTCTCAGCTATAGCTTCACGTAAACCCTTCCTAGCTCTCCCCATTGTCTCTCATGTTAGATGATAAGCTTCCCCCTATTACATGTGCTCACAATACCTTTCATTTTTTATTCATAGTACAAATAAGTATTCACAAACAAATAACTGATTATTTGATATTAAACTTCCCCATTAGGCTATAATCTCCAAAAGAGCAGAGACAGGTCTATGTAGCTCACCGCTGCATTTCTGAACCCAATGACAAAAACTTAAAATACAGGACATGAATAAATCCATACAAAGCTATTATATGTCCAGACAGTGTTACTGGGGTTTGAAAGAACCTAAGATCACTTCAACCTGAGAAAGTTAGTTAATACGGAAGAGGAGGTTCACACAAAGGATGGTGGTGGTGGTTATGTGCCACGGAGTACTCCTAGCGACCCTGTACAGGGGTTCCAAGGCTGTAAATCTTTACAGGAGCAGAAAGTCTCATCTTTCTCCCGTGGAACAGCTGGTAGTTTTGAACTGCTAACCTTGCAGTTCGCAGCCCGATTCATAACCACTATGCTACCAGAGCTCCTTGATGCAAAGGATACAGAATCTTAAATCCAAAGCTGAATATTAACATCAGCTTTTCTGCAATAAAAAGACCACACCAAAACCACTTTATCGAGGTGATTCTGACTCCTGTTGTTGTTGTTGTTAGGTGCCATCGACTTGGTACTTACTTATAGTGACCTTATGCACAGCAGAACAAAACACTGCCTGATCCTGGGCCAACCTCACTATTGTTGCACACTTGAGTCCATCGATGCTGCCACTTGGCCAATCCATCTCATTGGGGGTCTTCCTCTTTTTCTCTGACCCTCCACCTTACCAAACATGATATTCTTCTCCAGTAACTGTCCGAAGTATGAGAGACGAAGTTTGACCATCCTGGCCTCCAAGGAGCATGCTGGCTGCACTTCTTCCAACACAATCTGTTGGTTCATTTGGCAGCCCATGGCACTTTCAATATTCTCCTCCAACACCATAATTCAAAGGCATCAATTCTTCTACAGTCTTCCTTATTTACTGTCCAGCTTTCATAAGCTTATGAGGTGACCGAAAATACAATGGCTTGGGTCAGGCGCAACTTAGTCTTCAAGCTGACATCTTTGCTCTTCAACACTTTAAAAAGGTCTTGTGCAGCAGATTTGCCTAATGCAATACATACGTCGTTTTGATTTCTTGACTGCTGCTTCCATGAGTGTTCACAGGTGATCCAAGAAGAATGAAGTCCTTGACCACTTCAATCTTTTCTCCTTTGATAAGAATGCTGTTTATTGGTCCAGTGGTAAGGATTTTTGTTTTCTTGACATTGAGTTGTAATCTGTACTGAAGGCTATGCCCTTTGATGTTCATCAGGAAATGTTTTAAGTCCTCTTCACTTTCAGCAAGCAAGGTTGTATCATCTGCATATCGCAGGTTGTTAAATGAGTCTTCCTCCAATCCTGATGCCGCGTTTTTCTTCATAGCACCCAACTTCTTGGATTATTTGCTCAGCATACAGGTTGAGTAAGTATGGTGAAAGAATACAATCCTGTCACACACCTTTCTAATTTTAAAACATTCAGTGTTCCCATGTTCTGTTCGAACAACTGCCTCTTGGTCCATGTACAGATTCTTCATGAGCACAATTAAGTGTTCTGGAATACTCATACTTTTCAATGTTGTCCATAGCTTGTCATAATCCATACAACCTGACTCAAAGCAATTCTATATAGGATTTCCAAAACTGTAAGTCTTTATGAAAGCAAACAACCCTATCTTTCTCACATGGAGTGGCTGATGGGTTTGAACTGCCGACTTAGTGGTTACCAACCCACAGTGTAACCATCTCTCCAATAGGAACCTATTAACAAATTTAAAACGGGAAGCAGCAAGTTCAAAGTATTCTTTAGAGAAATTAAGGTGAAGATGGACATAAACTGAGTAAGACATAATAAGCAGTAAAAATAATGACGAAGATTTTGTGATAGTGTAAGAATAAAATGGAGTCCTGGCATGGCACTGTATCATAGGGACTGGACTGCTAACTACAAGGTCACAGTTCAAACACACTAGTTGCGCCTCATAAACCCTACAAAGGGTTGTCATGAGTCAGAACCGACTCAAAAGCACTTAATAACAAGCACAAAATGATAATGTCCTGAATGGGAGTGTGGTCAAGGGAACAGAAAGCTGTAAGAAACACCAACAATGAAGAAGCAATAGAACTAAGTGACTGATTAGATACAGAAGTCAGAGTTAGGAGGAACTATAGTGAGTGATGCCTGAAGGACAAGTACCATTAACTGAAAATGGAAAGTCATGAAGTCATGACTAAGTCCTTCTCTTAGGAGAAAGAATGTCCTATGCTGGATATGATGGGTGACAACTGAAAATGTAAGCGCAAACCCACTTCCAACTAGTCAGTTTAGACTCTACTAATCAGAGTAGAACTGCTCTCTAGGGTTTCTGAGGTTACAACTATTTTTATTATTATTTTAAGTTTTTATTGTGAGTTGAGTGAAAGTTTACAGGGCAGATCATCAGTTTTATATTCAACAAATCATATACTTTGTTTCATTACAATGATTATAATCCCCTCCATGTACCATCAGTTAACAGTATTTATTTCTCTCTATTCATTTTACCTCTTTTTTTAAACACTCAGGCATATATAATCATTTAAACCACCAAAGGGCACATTCTGCAAGCCAGTCCCCTGGCTGCCAGCTCTCAGTCCCTATCTTTTCATGAATCTAGAGTCCTCAGCTGCTCCCTCTCTCCATGTCCCCATCTCTGCCTCCATCTCTGGTGTCGCTGGAGGCTGTAAATCTTTATGGAAGCATGCTGCCTCATCTTTCTCCTGAGGACCAGCTGGTGAGTTTGAACGATCAACTTTGTGGTTAGCAGCCCAATACTTAACCTACAGTACCACCAGGGCTCCACGCAGACTAACTGCTGGGGGGAGGGGGAAAGCAAGGCTGGCAGTGCACTTGTGTGAACCCATTACAGTTAAGGTCAGGAGAGTGGATGAGATCTCAGGGGAAAAGTATAAAGGGTCTTGGGTGGAAATTTTATATACTTCCCACCTTACTAGAATTCTGCACATTGCAAGATAGGCAGTTCACACCCACCAGTTGCTCTGATAAGAGAAAAATGAGACAGTTGCACAAAGATTTAGTCTCATCAATTCTTTAAGGTTGCTACGAGTCGATTCGACAGCAGTGGGATGGGTTGGAATGAGTTGTTCGGATTATATTTCTCAAGCTACTGTCTTCCTCAGACTCTGAGCTCCTTGAGGACATGTCTGCTCTCATCCTTCAGTTCCCGAAAGTACACAATACAAGGGCTTTATGCAATAAACAGGTAGCTTATTAAAGAAATCTACTCAATTAAACTATTCAAGATAATTTCTTCTTATTATTTTCTGTTCCACCTACACTCTGTAGTCCAAAAAGTAGTGCCTTGGGCAGTACTTTGAAAGGCACAGCTTTTACTTTAAATTAGTAAAATCAGTCCTGATAAATTTCAGCCAAGTGAGTTTAGGCAGCTTAAAGCATTTATCCAAAACACTGTTCTCACAGCTCTAGGACTGATGAACTGAAAGACCATACTTTGGGGCTGTGATAAATTACAAAAAATAATTTATATTATTTATTGAGAGACTAAAGTAGATGCAATCTTTCAATCTTGTGTACTATACAAGTTGACAATGTACAAAATGTCAAGTAGCTTCCGGTGAACTGAAGGATAACTGAAACCTAAATGAGATAATTAAAGGGTAACTGAAGAGAGTTATGACACGTACCCCTTTTTTAAGAACATAATCAAAGAAATGACATTGTTGGTTTGCTTTCCCACAAAACATTCCTGGGTATTACAGTCAGATGGAGTAATGGGCTAATCTGACCCAATATTTTGGTAAACAATATTTTCGCAGTTGCAATGAAAAAAAACAAAAGTTAATGGACTAGAGAACAAAATTGTTGCCAACCCCCTCCAAATTAAATTATTATTACTGTATTGTCGTCAATCTATGCCTTTTTGAGGTTCCAGTGTGCCACACTGCTGAATCACAATGTCCTCAGTGCTTTTAGATGGGTGCATGTAAGTAAGACACAGCAACGAAGAAACAAGAAACCAGCTGGAGTCACTGACTCCAGGAACCCACCAAATTACAGTCCAACTCCCGTCTCAGTGTGTTCGGCTGGCCTGCACTGTAAACTTAAAATTAAAAGATGGGTCACCAGTCTTTGCCTACCCATTTCCAACAACAGCAAATGGACCATAGCATTCCAATATGCTCGGAATCGAACAAATCGATTTTGTAGTGAATTCCTTCCAAGTTATTTCCAAGTAACTTTCACACCCTGGTCCTGGCTCTCTCAAGAGCAGCATTAATTGAAAGCCTTTTCACTTCTTTTGATTTATTTTCAAAACCAGGTATTATTTCCCGGCATGACAATACATTTACTAATGGGAAAATCGGTTCTCTTTTTCGCAGTGCTTGAGTCTCCTTAAAAGAAAAACGGAATACCAAGGCGCGAGAAGTAGACAGTTCCTTTAAACTCAGAACCGCGACTTCCTGAGTAGGGCGGAGAAAAGGGGACTTAAATAACCACAAGCCCTAGGAGACGTTGCAGCTGATGCGAAATACCGTTGCTAAGAAGCAAACAGCTCCAACCCGTGCCCGGCGGCTGGGACGTGATAAAAGCAACACAGACCTGGACTGGCAGCTCTGAGGCTTGAGGGGGCCAAGGAGCCTGCACCTCTTCTTGCCAAAGCCTCAAGGGGCGGAGTGGGAGCTCGTCCCCAGGCCGGCAGCAAGCCCAGCGCCTCACGGGCTGAGCGGCGGCCCGAAGAAGCGGCATCGCTAGGAGAAGGTTCAAGAGAGGCGCTTGGCAAAAGCCAAGCCGCGCCACTGGATCAGTTCAATTGCCCATACGCTCGACCACCCACCCGGTCCACCGGACGCCGACCAGGGAACGAGCAACAGTGGGAGCCTCCAGAGTTGGAGACGTCTTTAGCTTGGCCGGGTTTCATCTATCTCACCCGCCCGTCCGCCCACCCACCCTCCTTTGCTCCTCGATCCGAGGCTGAGCTGAAGGCCACCCAGGGGGTGGTGCCTGGGAGGCACGCCGCACTTGGGGGATCGCTGCCCGGCGAGCTAGGGCTCCCCGGCGGGCGGGCAGCTGCGGCGGGTCACTCACCGAGAGGACGCTCATGCGGATTGGGGTCTCCAATAAGCACGCCATCTTGAGCCTTCCCACCCGGCTGCTCCCGGCACCGGCGCGGGGGCCGGCACTTTCGACAGCGAACTCTTGAATCAACGGCAGTCACCTCTGCAGGAAGCCAAGAGAGAAGACGAGAACGGGCCACGCTCTAAACGTCGCTGAGGTACTGGAAAGGCCCGCCGAAAGGAAAGCAAAGGGGAAGCGCGCAAGAGGCCTTCTCACGAATCGTCAGCTCAGAAACAGCAGCTACTCTCGGCCTGGGTTAGTGGTGGGAGCGGGCAGCGGTTTCCGCATGCGCAGAAGAAGAAGAAGAAGAAGAAAAAAAAAAATCTGCCGGCCCCACCTGTCTTGCAGTGGGCGGAGCTCCGGGGGAGGAGTCTTGCTCTGGACAAGATACACAGATTGATTCGTTGTAGTAATTTATGGATTCACGTATTCATATTTATTTTTTAAAAAACACTGGTATGTGGAGCCACACACATAGTTTGAAGTGCACTCATACACTCTTTATTTTGTTCTCTCGTTTCACCAAAACCCTGGCAAAGTCTTCATTTTACAGGTGTAGACACTGTGACTCTGAAAAAACTTTTCTGAATTAGTGGCTGTCTACTTGAGGTTACCCAACAAAGCCAGGTCCCAGAACCAGGTCTTCTGCCACCAATAAGAGTGTTTGACGCCCCAACGCTAAGGTGTGGCTTGCTTTAGCATTGTCTGCCCGACACATTAAAGAGTAGTGTTGTAAAGACAGAATGTCTGGGGTTTTTATTTTTGATCAGCTGCTCAACCTCTTGATCTGTTACTTAACCTATTTTATGCTTCAGTTTCCTCATCTGTAAGATAAACGTTATGAGAATTGTTGTTGTTCAGTGCTACCAAGACAATTCTGACTCATCGCGACCCTGTATAGAGTTTCTAAGGAGCAGCTGGTGGGTTTAAAACCACCAACCTTGAGGATAGCAGTCCAGTACTGATCCTACAGAGCCACACCAGGACTCCTATTAGAATAGTTGTTGTTGTTGTTGTTGTTAGTAAAAGGATTGTTGTTAGTGCTGTTGAGTTGGTTCCGACCCACAGCAACCCTGTGTAGAGTTTTCTAGAAGTAGCTGGTAAGCTTGAACCGCCAACCTTATGGCTCAAACTGACTTTGCAGTTCCTCACATTAACCCACAGCGCCACATCAAGACTCCTATGAGTACAGACGAGTCAATAAATTTAAAGCACTTAGAATATGTCAAACGTAGAAGAAAAGCCTTCCGGTGCTGTGAAGTCCATTCATATTCATAGTGACCGTATAGGTCAGAGTGACACTGCCTTAGAGACTTTCCAAGGCTGTACATCTATAAGAGGCCAGGATGGCTAAGCTTCATCTCTCATACTTTGGACATATTGTAAAGAGGGAACAGTCGCTGGGTAAGATGGAGGGTCAGAGAAAAAGAGGAAGACCCCCAACGAGATGGATCGGCCAGGTGGCATCATTGATGGCATCGATTGTGGCGGCGATAGTGAGGTTGCCCCAGGATCGGACATTGTTTCGTTCTGCTGTGCATGGGATCGCTATGAGTCGGTTCCGACTCGATGACACCTGACAACAACAACATCTATATGGAAGCAGATTGTCATGACTGATGGATTCGAACTGCCAAATTTTGAGTCAGAAACTGAGCGTTTGAATCACTGAGCCACCAACGTTCCTAAAACATAGAAAACAATCTCTGTATGTGTTACTTAAAAAGTTTGGATGTTGTTGTTGTTAAGTGCCATCAAGTCGATTTCAACCCATAGCAACCCTGTATAGGGTTTCCGAGGAACAGCTGGTGAGCTTGAACCGCCGACCCTGCAGTTCAAATGGCTTTGCAGTCTGGCACATTAACAACGCACAGTCTGGATAAGTCACAAAAAATTCTTACAACTAAAGCCAAATAAAAATATATTCCTAATTGTATAGCTACAATTTTAACAAATATGTGTGTGTGTGTGTATGTGTGTGTGTATATATATATATTAAAATTATGTGTTCTGATGATCAATTCCACTCTCCCACTGTTTGTTTTGGTTTGGTTTTGGTGTGGCCCAAATTGCTGTTGACTTGACTAGACAGGTTTTACCTTTGTCCTTTTTGCAACCAGCAAGGTTTTCACAGGATGGTTGCAATGAGCCTGCTTCATTAGTTGTCTTTATTTCTCTGACCACTCCCTGATCCAGGCAGTTACTACCTCTCCCCTGGACTAGAACAATATCCTCCCAACTGGTCCTCCCAACAATATCCTCCCAACTGGTGGTGTGGCCTCTAGCCTCTCTTTCACTTTGTCATTCAGTTTTCTTCCCCTGTACATTGTCTCTAAATCTATTGTCTTATTTATCACCCTTTCTTGGGGGTCTGTGATCCCATCAAGCTGAGTTCCTGGGAGGCAAGAATTTCATTTTATGCATTTCTTGTGCTATGATATTGTTTCCCACATTTAAGTAATCTGCCTACCACCTACACAATTTTTACCAGTTTGCATTTGGGTATTATATTATTTACTCAATATTTTTGTTTAAGGCCAGTGTTGACTCATTTAAATATTTAAATTTCACATAATATTCTGTGAAATCATGTTTGTTGTGCTTCTTTTATTTTATTCTAGTTGTGATGTTATGGGCCATCGAGTCGGTTCTGACCCTATATAGGGTTTCCAAGGAGCAGCAGCTGGTGAGTTTGAACCACCAACCTTGTAGTTCAAACAGACCTTACAGTCCAGTGCATTTACCCACAGCACCATATATGCAACTGCAAAAAAAAAAAAAAAAGGTTTAAATGCCCATGCATTTACCACCTACAAGCATGCCATACATTACATACTACTGGACAGATCCTACAGTGGTGGTGTTTGCTGCAGAGTTGATTCCAACTCATGACAAACCCACAACCTTCACAGACAGCATAAAGAACTATCCATTGAATTTTCTTTTGTTCTTTTCTTTTTTCTTGAAGAATTACATCTTTTTTAAAATTGTGAATTAAGTGAAAAGCGCAAATCAGTTTTCTATTCAAAGTTCATACACAGTTTGTTTCATGTCACTGATTACAATCCCCACAATGTTACATCACTTACTTATTCTACTTCCTTGCTGCGTTTCCCATTTCCTCAATTAAATGTTCAGTTGACATGTGTGTATAGTGTAAAGTTATTACAGCTCTATTTAGCCCACATTCTCTCCATTAAGGAGCCCTGGTAACGAACGTAGTGGGTTATGAGTTGGGCTGCTAACCACAAGGTCAGTGAATTTACCAACCACTTTGAAGAAGAATGATGAGGCTTTCTATTCCTGTTAAGATGTATAGCCTCAGAAACCCTATATGATGTCACAAAGAGTTGGAATCTACTCCACAGCATACAACCACCACCACAACTACCAGCCTCCATTAGCTCATGCAATACATTCTCTAGAACTCTCCACATCCAACTATGGGTTAGGTGACCCCACCCCCATGCTTTTATGCTGACTCTATTCTTGCCATTAGCTTAGCATTTAAAAAATCTGTTGACATGTTTATCTACCCATTATTTGCTTTAGGGTAGGTACTAGTGATTTTTCTTTTCTTCTAGGTCTCTTATTTCAGTTCCTAGCATAGAGTTGTGGGCATTGGTGGTTTCGTTGAAGAATTCTTGTTTTCTATATGGAAGACTACACTGCAGCAGATTATTCAATATGGTCCTTAGAGCTATTGTTCTTGTTAAGTGCCGTGAAGTCGGTTCCGACCCATAGCAACCCTGTATAGGGTTTCTGAGGAGCCACTGGTGAGCTTGAACTGCCGACCTTGCAGTTCACATGGCTTTGCAGTCTGGCTCATTAACTCACAGTGCCACACCAAGACTTCCCTTAGCTGTTGTTGTTGTTGTTAAGTGCCGTCGAGTCGGTTCCGACCCATAGCGACCCTGTACAGGGTTTCCGAGGGTGTAAATCTTTACAGGAGTAGAAAGCCTCATCTTAGAGCTATAGTTCCACCAAATGATTGAGTGTGAATATGCAAATCAGGTGCTAGTGGCCCACCAAGTGGATTTGCATAACTTGCTAGTAATGTAAATAAGGTGCATGGCACCCTTGTGGGGTGTCCTTGTTCTTATTAAGTGCCAAGCTAGAGTTGGTTCCAGCTCATAGCCACCCTTTCTAAAGAGTGGTTGGTGGGTTTGAACCACCAACCTTGCAGTTAGCAGTCCAGTGCTCATCCTACAGTGCCATACAGGACTCCTTGTGGGTGTGGTATTATGCAAATAAGGTGTTGGGATTCTAATGATGCAACTGGTCAATTTTAGCATCTTACAGGGTCGCTATGGGTCGGAACCGACTCGATGGCACATAACAACAACAACAACTAAGTTAAAAGGGTCCTGGTGTGGTGCTGTGAGCTAATGCATCAGACTGCAAAATCATTTGAACTACAAGGTCGGTGGTTCATGCTCACCAGCTGCTCCTCGGAAACCCTATACAGGGTCACTATGGGTCGGAACCGACTCAACAATGCTTAACAACAACAACTAGGCCAAAGGGAGACACAGCTGAGAGAGAGGAGCTGCTGCAATATGAAAGACAGTGAGAAGTGATGGAACAGCAGTAACAAAAGCGCTATTAATTCAAGACAGCAAGAATCTGGAGACTGGTGTGAGTCAGCGGTAGTGGCCCATGGAGCTAGGAATTGTAACACTTGCTGGAGAAGGTCCTAAACAGGCCCAGCAGCAGAGGTTGAGATGAAGCTGTCCTGATTAAGAACAGTATTCTAAGTTGTTTCTTGTACTTCTAAGTTTATCCTGATCTCTAATTGTATCCTATGAATTCCTTAATAAACCTCATAATCATGAGTATGGTCCATGAGTTCTGTGTGGTCATTGTAAACCCAGCCAAACAGCAGAAAGGACTGTGGGAGGGACAGCTGGTGTCAGAAATGTTTGGTTTTTAAAAAAAAAAAAAAGGTTAGAGAGAAGAACACATGTCTGAGCTCTGCTCACAGGAATCAACCTTGGGCTATTGATTTTTTTTTTTTTTAACTTTTTATTGGAAATTGAGTGAAGTTTGCATTCAACATTTCATACACATTTTGTTTCGTGTCATTGATTGTAATCCCCACAATGCTGCCCAGGCTGTCCTATTTTATTTCCAACAGACTGGCATTTTACAGGAAGAAAACATTGATTAGCAAACCCTTTAAACTATGGTGATCAGGAACCTAGCTTCTAGGCAAACTTTTACTGCTAAATAACTTTAGGCACATTCTTCAAATCTATGTGATGTGTAGAAATTGGGTAATATTGATTCAGCCTCCATTTAACAGCAAGGAAATACACAGTGAAGAAATTAAGTATAAACATTAAATGATTTCTTCCTTTAATTTTAAAAAAGAAACTCATGTAGAGAATCAAGAGAGGACCAGCCAAGGCTCTGAGAAATGCATTCATTCAGTACTAGACACTATGTCTAGCAGAGGAAATACAGCTGTGAACAAGATAGATACAGTCTCTGTTCTCACAGAGCTTTCAAGCAAGAGGTGAAGAGAGATCATTGAACAAATTATTAGACTATAGTGTGATAAGTGAGAGGGTATGGGGTTAAGGAAGCACACAGGAAGGGAACTTCACCAGGACTGAGGTCATAGGAAGTCCTTCTGGTGGAGGTGACACCAAGTTCTGACGTGAAGTGTAAACATGAATGGGTCAGGCAAAGCTCTGATTACTACACAGAGCCTGACTCGTCCATAAACATTTGCCTAATTGAACACCTAAGACATCACTTCTCTGGCTTTAGATGTGGAAACACAGGTCAAAACAAAAATATTGCTATCCAAGAAATTACAACTCATGATTATCTCATGTCATACAGAGTAAAGCTCCCTCATAGGGTTGTCTTGGCTGTAATCTTTATGGAAGCAGATCACTAGGCCTTTCTTTTGTGGCATCCCAGGCTGGGTTTGAACTGCTAACCTTTAGGTTAATTGCCAAGAACAAAGTAATGTTGTTGTTGTTAAGTGCCATTGAGTCGATTCTGACCCATAGCGACACTGTATAGGGTTTCTAAGGAGCAACTGGTGAGTTTAAACCACCAACCTTGCAGTTCAAACGGTTTTGTAATCTGGCGTATTAACCTACAGCGCCACTCCAGGACTCCAAGAACAAAGTAATAGATCTCTAAAATCAATGCTAGGAAAAGAACTCCAATTATGTTCAGGAGGAGAAAAGTCACTAAAAAGGTGGCAGCTCTGTGAAACAGTTATACAATCTTTCTGGGTTGCCAAGCTAAGAGAAATCCACCTGCCCCATGTATCTCTCCCCTCCACACTCCCTCTACTCTAACAGTGGTGAGCACTTTAAGAAGACGTGTTTCAAAATGGAGACTCAAAGATAACAAGTTGAGAGAATAAATGCAATCATTTTTCCTATAACAGTACAGGAATAGACTCTGGAAGTCAGAAAGCCTGTAACTAAGAGTTATTGAAATAGTGCTTTGTTTTTGTTTTTCTGATGAATTATGAAAGTCCAACAAACCAACAGATCTATAATTCAGAGATTAGAGTCACAACAAGAAATTCAGTTCCAACACCAGACTTGCTCTGGCCTTATTTTTCTTGTAGTTGGAATGTACTGCCACCAGGTGGTAGTAGGTGCCAGAATCATTTAGTTCAAGTATTGGAGATGGCACAGATGGATCCTCTCCTCTAGTATTTGTAATACTTCATTTACAATCCTACTTGGTAACTCCTGTCTCGATCTAAACACGGTCTTTGCTAAAAGGGTCAGATTACGTCTTTCCCACCAGATCAGAGACCAGTTAATTTTCCTCGCATATTTTCCGTAGCTCACTTCCTTACTTCATGTAGGCTTCTGTCGATTATGTCCCGGAACCAACAATACCTCCCTGGACCATTCTGACCAGTTTCCCACCCCCAGTACAGCTTTTCTTCTCACCTTACTCTGGTCTATTTTCCACCATCTATCTTTTACTACTAAGGAGCTCTGGTAGCGTAGTGGTTACGAGTCGGGCTGCAACCTCAAGGTCAGCAGTTCGAAACTACCAGCGGTTCTGCAGGAGAAAGATGAGGTGTTCTGCTCCCATAGAAATTTACAGCCTCAGAAACCCTGTGCAGGGTCACTATGAGTCGGAGCCGAGTCCACCGTACTTAACAACATCTTTTACTACTATTCTTCTTTCCTGCGTCCTTTTTTTAAAATTCAACTCTTTTTGGTGAGATTTCATGCTTGAAAACTTGTCTATTGCATTTCACTTGAATGAATGTTTATTGCATTTTACTTGAATGAATCTTTGCTGATGCATTATACAGGAAAACAAACCCCATGCTAGGTATTTCAAACAAAAAGGATTACAAAATTGTTGGAAGGACTGATATTGCAAAACAAGGACAGGGTATCTGATTTGAGAACACAAACAGCAAGATATTCACTCCCACTGAAGGTGCTTGGGCGGCCACAGCACAAGGCCATGCTTGTCTGCTGCCACAATCATTGCCAGAGCCAGAAGGGAAAAGAAAATTTTTACCTTTCTTCTACTTTCTAATATTACAAAAGTATCTTATATTTATAAAACCTAACTCAGAATTTAACTGGCAAAGGAACCAAAGAAACATAGTTTCTAGCTATTAGCCGCTATAACCTGATGTGGCGCTGTGGGTTACTGCACCAGATGGCAAAGCAGTTTGAGCCGCAAAGTCGGGAGTTCAAGCTCACCAGCTGCTCCTAGGAAACCCTATTCAGGGTTGCTATAGGTGGGAACCGACTCGATGGCACTTAACAACAACCCCTGTAACACAATACAGGGAGGTGGGCATAAAACAACAATAACATAAATATATATTACTGAAACTTACTCTTAAATACATGCATGCTTGTGTGTGTGTGTATATATATATATATATATACACAATGCTACAGCGCCACAAATAGATACATAGATGCTATGTAAATATCCTAGTGTTCCTTAAAGTTTTACTTACTTTTTTAAAGCATTCCTTAAAGATTGTTGTTGTTAAGTCCCGCTGAGTACAGTTCTGACCCATAGTGATCCTGTATAGGGTTTTTGAAGGAACTCTGTTAGCACAGTGGTGGTTACGAGTAAGGCTGCTACCCTCAAGAGCAACAGTTCCAAACTTCAGCTGTTCCGCAGGACATAAGAGAAGGCTTTCTTCTCCTGTAAAGATTTAAGCCTAGGAAACCCTATGCAGGGTCACTATTATGAGTTGGAACTGACTCCATCGCACACCACCATCACCAACCACTATAGGGTTTCTAAGGAGTGGCTGTGAGCTTGAACCGCTGACCTTGCAGTCCAGCACATTAATCCACAGCGCCACACCAGGAGACCTAGTCATTAAAAATACTTGGCCTAAAACAATCATTATGATAGCAATGATTGTGATGGTGATAAAATGGGATTTCAAATTCCATTTTTAGGTCTATCATTTCAGTCAGCATTCTTAAAAAAAATAGCTTTCCCTGCACCTATTTTGTATTTATTTTATTTCTATCATTATGGAATCATGTATTTTTGATTCAACAGACTATATGTACTTCATTACTATCATTATGTATTTGACGCTGAAATGATCACACATTTAGCCAGGAGAAGCTCCTTCAAACTATCTTTTTGATATGTCCACATATTCTAGCTCCATACAATAAGCACTGGACTGCAAACCTGAGGTTTGAGCCCACGAGCTGTTTTGTAGGATGAGACTTTCTGCTCCCTCAAAGGTTTACAGCTTTGGAAATCCTATACAAGGTGGCTATGAGTCGGAACCGACTCGACAGCACTTAACAATCTTATTTCCTTTAAGTGTTTCCTTGCTTTCTGACACAGATAATCCAGGCTCATTTTGTACTTTCCTTATATTGACATCAATCATTTCAACATGCAGCCCTGATTCCTTTTAGAGGAGAATAGCATTTAGAAACCAAGGCCTGGTGTATCTGCGTATCGCAGAAGTTTTAAACAACACATCTGTTCAGCCTTGCTTCAAAGCATATGTCCATTCCATCTAACTCATTGGATGCCTCTATCTAAATACTGTCTTTGCTAAAATGATCAGGTAAAATCTTTCCCATCAGACCAGAGACCAGTTGATTTTCCTCACCTAATTAGGCTCTGGTAGTGTAGTGGTTATGAATCGGGCTGTGAACCGCAAGGTCAGCAATTCGAAACTACCAGCTGTTCCGCGGGACAAAGATGAGGCTTTCTGCTCTCGTAAAGATTTACAGCCTTGGAAACCTGTTCAGGGTCGCTATGGGTCGGAACCGACTCTACGGTACTTAAAAACAACAATCAATTACGTACTGTTCAATGAGCAGCCCATAACATTTATTAAAGAGCTTTGTTCATTGTTCACTCAGTCCATTTTTCACCCATAAATCTTGTTTCTCCTCATTCAGAATAAGGATGGGAGTGAGTCTATTTAGCTCCATTGTCCTTGGATTTGGGAAAATCAGAATTCTCAAGAGTTTGTTGCCTCACCCATTTGGCCTCTGGAAATGGGGTGTGGGTTGGGAATAGAGTTAAAAGCTGAAGACTCTTATGAACTTTATTTTTAACACCCCTCTTCATTATCTTCCAGTTCTTTCGTTGACAACTAGATTTTGAATATTATGGCAATAAATTATTGTTTCACTATTGTTCACAAAGGGAGAAATGCAAATTGAAAATCATAATAAGATACCAACTGTACACCCATCCAATATCTAAAATTTAACTGACAGACAATACCAAATGCTAATATCTATACAGATCATTTGGAACTCTTCTATTTTGATCAGGTAAATGTAATCTGGCACTACCACTTTGGAAGCTGACAGTTTGAAGCTAAATATATGTTTACTTCCTTACCTAGAGAGCCCACTCTTGGGCATAATCCAAAGAAATGAGTACTTATGTCTACCAAAAAGGTTTGTACAAGAATGTATACATAGATGTTTTATTCACAATGGTGCCAAATTAGTCCTTAAACAGTTGGATTATTTATACATCATATAAGGGACATAATGTATACTGTCGTTACATGCAACAGTATGGATCAATCTCACAGAATTTAAAATGAGGGAAAGAAATGAGACAAACATGAGGTGATAATATGTGTGACATTTTTATGAAGTTTAATAACAGGCAAAGCTGATCAATGGTGGTAGAAGTCAGAAAGGAGGTAGTTTTCCTTAAGGAAAAGTGGTATAGAAGGAAGCACAAGGGAGCCTTTTTTTGGTATGCTGGAATTATTTTATATCTTGTTATGGGTGCTAGTTTATGGGTGATTGCATAAAGATAAATTCATGTAACTGAGCACTGAAGATTTGATTTGTTCATGTTACTTTAATTAAGTTATGCCTCAAAATCATTTTACATGAATGAAAGAAGGATTTAGAAAAAAATAAT
>NW_006408546.1:15668071-15674452 GCF_000296735.1 Chrysochloris asiatica | reverse complement strand
TGGCAGCGGTAGTGAGATTGGCCCAGGATTGGACATTGTTTCGTTCTGCTGTGCGTGGGGTCGTTCTGCTGTGCGTGGGGTCCGACTCGATGGCACCTGACAACAACATAAATCACTCTGAGTAATGCCTTTTAATGGATTTTTATATTTGACAACTGTCTTTGGTTCAGTTCTCTAGAGAAGCAAAACCAGTGAAACTCATATATATATCAGAGAGCTTTGAAAAGTTTGAGGAAAAATGGAATTAAAAGATAATGGCATTTCCCCACAAACGTTTTAAAGCCCCTTCATGTATTTATACTGGGGTCCAGATATGGCACCACATGATAAACACTCCACCTCAAGGTCCTTTTGAGCTGCAAGTTTGGAGATTCAAACTCACCAGCTGCTCCTTGGAAATCCTAGTGGAAACCCTATGTTGTGTTGTTATGTGTCGTGAAGTCGGTTCTAACACATAGCGATCCTGTATAGGGTTTCTGAGGAGTGGCTGGTGAGCTTGAACAACCTACCTTCTGGTTCAAACCTAATTTGCAGGACAGCTGGTTAATCCACATCCCCACACCAGGACTCCCTAGACAGGGTTGCTATTTGTTGGAACCTGACTTGAGGGCACTTTAACAACAATGTATGTATGCAGTGTTTCATTCTGTTGCGCATAGGGTTGCTACAAGTTGAGTTGGAATGGACACAACTATATTTAACAATAACATATACACACAGAGGCATCAAAAGATTTAGCTCAAGGAAATGACTCTTGTTATTGTTGTTGTTAGGTGCTGTTAAGTTTGTTTTGACTCATAGCAGAACAGTGCACAACAGAATGAAACACTACCTGGTTCTGCACCCTTCTTACACTTGTTATGCTTGAATGCATTGCTGCTGCTACTATACCAATTGTGTGTGTGTGTGTTGGGGAGGGGGTCTTCCTCTTTTTCTCTGACCGTCCACTTTACCAACCACGATGTCTTTCTCCAGGGACCAGTCCCTACTGATAGTATTTCTGAAGTATAAGAGACAAAGCCTCCCCATCTTGGCTTCTAAAGAGCTTTCTTGTGTAGGACCAAGAAAAAGACTCCATTCTGTACATTAGCCTGAACACGTCCTCCTGTTCCAGGAACGTGCTAAATCAGCTCATGCTGCCTTAGAATATCCTTTCACCCCTAGCAACAGCAAGAACTAGATAAGCAGTAGACAGGACAACCCAAGGCCAGATGCCAGATGATTTCCTTATCCTAGCCTAAGAACAAAAGACCACCAGTCCTGACCAATTAAACTGTAACATCTCATACTTTGCCAAATGTCAACCAATCCAAATATTGTAAAGCTGAAAACCCCGAGCTTGTTTGAAAACTCTATAAAAAAAACCCTGCAGACAAAGGATTGGAGGGGAGAGGGGGCTCGGATGCAGGTGGAGTCAGAGCATGAATAATATTAACTGAGGGTTCAAGGCTCCATCCCTCTTCCGCTGTGTCGGATGCAGGTGGAGTTATTCAAGCTCAGGCTTGAATAACTGGGAGTTTGAGGCTCCATCCCTCATCTGCAGGTGGGGTCCAAGCTGGAGCTTAAATAAACAACCCTCGTGCACTTGCATCGGTGTCGGCTCCTGGGTAGCCTTTGGGGACCCCGAATTCTGGGCATAACACTAGCTGTACTTCTTCCAACACAGATTTGTTTGTTCTCTGGTAGTAAATGGTATTTAATATTCTTTTCCAACACTATAATTCAAATACATCGATTCTTCTATGGTCTTCCATATTTATTGTCTAACTTTCATATGCATTTGAAACTATTGAAAATATCATGGCTTGGGTCTGGTGCACCTTAGTTCTCAAACTGATATCTTTGCTCTTGAACACTTTAAGGAGGTCTTGTGCATCAGATCTGTACAGAGCAATAAGTCGTTTGATTTCTTGACTGCCGTTTCCATGAGTATTGACAATGGATCCAAGCAAAACGAATTCTTTGACAATTTCAATCTTTTCCCCATTTATCATGATGCTATTTATTGGGCTAGTTGTAAAGATATTTGTTTTCTTTACACTGAGTTCTCATCATGGAAGTAATTATATTAGATCTCATCATGGGAGATAACTACACTATAACGGCCAATCCTCTGAGAATCATGACCCAGTTCACAAACAACCTTAACTATACAACAGCTTTTCCATGACCTCCTTTTTCAAGTCTGGTAACACAACCAGCTTCATTCGAAATCAACTTTGATGTTGGTTTTTCCTAGAATATATTTTATTTAGTTTAAAAACCTGAATGGAAAAAGACTGACTATTTTCTGTTATCTTGATTAGATTTGTCTTTTCATGATTGTATTTGGCAGAGTTGTTTTATTTGTTTGCTTGTTTAGAACTTGGTCACTCATTCTTCAATTATCATTTGGTTGTTTTTCCTCCTGGAATTTGTGAAAATATTCAACTGTTTTCAGTGAGTTTCCTGTTTAATTAGGCAAGCAGCTATTGCCCATTTTGAGGAGCCCTATAAATTGTGCTGCTAACTGAAAACTCAGCAGTTCAAATCCACCAGTCTCTCTGTGAGAGAAACACGAGGTTTTCCATGACAGTAAAGATTTACAGCCTCTGAAACCCTACACAGGGGTTGCTATAAGTTGTAAAGACTTCCTGGTATGTAGCAGCATCCCCATTTTAAAAATTGCTTTCGTAAAAATATGTATAAACAAAACATTTGCTGGTTCAACATATTTTACTTTTACAATTCAGTGAAATTGATTACATTTGTTAAGTTATGCAAACATCATCTCTAACCATTTCCAAAGGATTCCCCCACTGTAACCACAAACGCAAAGACCCCTAAATGAAAACTACCCCTCTGTCCTTTTCTACCACCTCTGGTAACCCCAAAGGCATTTTTTGACTCCGTTTATCTATTTTGTTTAAATGGGATAACAAAGGGGGATTTATAAAATTTGTGGGAAAACGGATTTTAAAGGTAATGGGATTTCTCCATGGATTTTTCTGAAGCTTTGTATACCAAGGAGCTCTGGTAGCTTAATGGTTACGAATCGGGCTGTGAACTGCAAGGTATGCAGTTCGAAACTACCAGCTGCTCTACAGGAGAAAGATGAGGCTTTCTGCTCCTGTAAAGATTTACAGCTTCGGAAACCCTTTTCAGGGTCGCTATGGGTCGGAACCCACTCGACGGCACTTAACAACAACAACATACCAAGTGGTGTTATGTTTAATTGCACAGGTAGTGACTGAAAGATCAATGGGGGAGGGGGGGGGACTTTGGATGGTTGATGATGCATGGAGGGGATTGTAACCATAGCAATGAAATGATATACTATAGGATGAACGTAAAACTAATGTTCTCCCATGTAAACTATCACATAATTCACAATAAAACATTAAAAAATAAAAAAAGCTTATCCTAGGGAATTAGCCAGTCCGCTTGTTTAGTTTTAATTTTATCAAACTACGTTTCGGTTTATGGGGATTTTATTTACTATTCCGCTTTTGAATTTTACCACCCATGCGCGCCAATAGGACAAGCCCAAGTCCATTTGAAGGTTCCAAGGAGTTCGGATGTTAGCCAGTCACTTCCCTATTCCTTTCTCGCGAGATTTTGAAACCGGAATTGGATTATATTATAGGCTTCTGAACCCGACGGCGGCTCGCTTAATGTTGGCGGGAGTTGTGCGATTAAGTTTGGTTTCCTTGTGTAGGGCCCTGCCTGGCTCTGGTATAGGTGTTTCCGGCGGCACGTCGTAGTCGGGCTGACAGCATGCGGGTGGCTGTGGCGGGTTGCTGCCATGGCGAGCTAGACAAGATCTATGAGACGCTGGCCCTGGCGGAGCGGCGCGGCCCGGGGCCGGTGGACCTGCTGCTGTGTTGCGGCGACTTCCAGGCGGTGCGCAACGAGGCCGACTTGCGCTGCATGGCGGTGCCGCCCAAGTATCGCCACATGCAGACCTTCTACAGGTAAGGGGCACTGCAGAGCGAGGTGTGACTAGGGTTGGGTTCCGATTCCCTACTGCCACGGACTGACTGGTTGCCTCTAGTGAGTTCTTGTCTTTGTTCCCGCTGTGTCTGCAAGGCCTGGTGCTCAGTAAATGTCACTTCACTTCTCTCCTTTCTCCTGCCTTTGCAGTTTCACTGGGCATAGCGGCCTGAGAGGAGTAAATTTTGAACTCGAAGGTAGAAACTCACATGTATCCTTAATAGAACTGTACTTGTTCGTTAATGCTCTATGAATTCTTTTGGACTCTTGTTATGTACTAGACCCTGTTTTAGAAGTTGAGGTTGAATCAGTGAACTCGATAAAGTTTTGATCTCATTTAACTTACAATGGCTTGAAATTTAGGGTGGCAACCTACATTTTTTTGAGGACAAGGATAATTGTTAAGTGCTGAGGAGTTAGTTCTGACTCATAGCGACTCTGTAGAGTTTCCAAGGGCAGCTGGTTGGTTTGAACTGCTGACCTTGCGGTTCGCTGTCCAGTTTTGATCCTACAGCTCCACACCTGTAATCCAAAACTTTCTGGAGTCAGAAAGCTGGCTCTTTCTCCTGCAGAGCAGCTTGTGGATTCAAACAGCTGACCTTGTGGTTAGCAGCCCAATGCTAACCCACTATGCCACCAGGGAACGAGGCAATTAGTCTAGAATGGGCTTTTTAGCTTTTTATGATGCATTCAGAGTTTTGCTTTTGACCTTATTTTTCCTTTTCTGTTACATCTAATTGTGGTTACTAACAGCTTTACCCTTATGATGTTCTAGGTATTATTCTGGAGAGAAAAAGGCCCCAGTTCTCACAATCTTTATTGGGGGAAACCATGAAGCCTCAAATCATTTGCAGGAGTTACCATATGGCGGATGGGTGGCACCAAACATTTATTATTTAGGTATGTGTTTCTTGGTAATTTTTCTGTTTGATGAAATGGAAGAGATTTGTATGTTGACTTGTTAGGCAGCATTTTGAGATATATGGTGTTTTTGAAATGACACTAAGTTTAAATAGTAATCATGAAAATATGACCATTCTTCCTCTACTATGTGTGTGTGTTTGTTGTTGTTAAATGCCGTTGGGTCAGTTCCGACTCAGAGTGACCTTGTGTAGGGTTTCCAAGGAGTGGCTGGTGAATTTGAACCGTGGACCTTGTGGTCTAGTGCATTGTCCTGCAGCACCACACACTGCAAAGACCTAACTCTGTTTGCAGTCCCTTTATTTTTTAATTTAAATTTCTGTAAATGAAAAACATACAAAAACAAAACCTTTATTCTTTCCTAGAAGGAAATGGGTAAGCATATACATAAGTAGTAATGAGCATAATGTACCTCTATACCTAGTACCCAGTTTCAGCAAACATTATTGTTATAACACGTCCTACCCTCCAAACTTAAGAGGAAAAAAAAAAGGCGTGAGATGACTGGAGTATTTTCAAGCCAATCCCATCCATCTCTATTATTTCACCTGTAAATTCTCCAGTCCATATTTCTCAATGATAAGGAGTTTTACATACCACAGCTTTAGTACTATTATTGTGCCTAATGTAACAATTATTACTTATTATTTATTGCTTAGTTTATGTTCAGAGCCCTGGTATAGTGCTGTAGGATAAGCTGACTGCAACCTTAGCAATTCAAATCCACTAGCTACTCCTAGGAAACCCTATATGGAGATTCTGATCAGAACCAACTTGAAGAGGTTTATATTCAGATTTACCTGATTATCTCAAACATGTCTGTGTTACAATTGGTTTGGTCAAATAGGGTCCACGTTTCATTTGGTTGCCATGATTGATGTTTCTAAAGACTATAATAGTTCCTCTTTTTTTTTTCCCCCATGTTATTTATTTGTTGAAAAAAAAGGGAAAATTTGACTTGTAGAATATACTACATTTTGAATTTAGCTGATTGGATTCTTGTGATGATGTTTGAGATGTTTCTTTTATCCTTTGCATTATCTTTGAACTGGCATTTAGGTTTAGAGGCTTGGTTAGAGTCTGTATCAGTTTTGCTCCATTGAATTTACTTAGTCCTTCCAATCTCACTTTAATGTGTCTCTACTTCATTACTCGTTGATCATCTGTTGACTGTTGCAATATTGTCAAAAAGTGAAAATTTTCAATTATGATCAATCAGAAATGAAATAAATTTGAGCTTATGTTTGACTTTTGTATTATGTTGACGTTGAGCTCTGTAATGTGTAAATCTATCATAGGACATTTTCTTCTATTTTCCCTATCCTATACCCATATTCAAAGGAGCTCTGGTAGCATAGTGGTTACGAGTCGGGCCGCTAACCTCAGGGTCATCAGTTCGAAACTACCAGCTGTTCCGCGGGAGAAAGATGAGGCTTTCTGCTCCTGTAAAGATTGACAGCCTCAGAAACCCTGTACAGGGTCGCTATG
>NW_006408546.1:15666844-15667971 GCF_000296735.1 Chrysochloris asiatica | reverse complement strand
GCGGGAGAAAGATGAGGCTTTCTGCTCCTGTAAAGATTGACAGCCTCAGAAACCCTGTACAGGGTCGCTATGAGTCAGAACCGACTCCATGGCACATAACAACAACAACAACAACATACCCATATTCAAGGATCTCTGGTAGCGTAGTGGTTATGAATTGGGCTGTTAATCTCAAGGTCAGAAGTTTGAAACTACCAGCTGTTCTGCAAGAGAAAGATGAGGCAGAAAAATTCTGTTCCTGTAAAGATTTACAGTCTCACAAACGCTATGCAGGGTGGCGAAGAGTTGCAACCGACTCCACAGCACTTAACCACCACCACCATCCCCATATTCATTTAAGATACCAAATTGTATCTGTTTTCCTCTTTATGCCTTAATTCATTTGTCCTTTTTTTTCTGTTTAGTGTCTTGACTTAATTTATTTCTAAACTCTTCTTCATCCTAAACAAACCCATTACTGTTAAGTCAGTTCTGACTCTTAGCAACCTTATTGGACAGTAGTACTGTCCCCTGAAGTTTCCAAAGTTGTCATCTGTACAGAAGCAGACTGCTACATCTTTTATCTCATGAAGCAGCTGGTGCGTTCAAGCCACCAACGTTTTGGTTAGCAGAGAAGTACTTAACCACCCTGAAATCGATCAAACATGCAATCAAGATGTATTGCTCATTACTGGTGATTGGAATGCAAAGGTTGGGAGCAAAGAGGAAGGACCAGTAGTTGGAAAGTTTGCACTTGATGATAGATATGATGCTGGAGAACGAATGGTAGATTTCTGCCAAATGATTTGTTTATTTCAAGTGCCTTCTTTAGACAGCATAAGAGACGTCTAGACACATGGACCTCACCAGATGGAACACTTAGAAATCAAATTGACTACATCTGTGGAAAGAGAAGATGGAAAAGCTCCATATCATCAGTGAAAACAAGGCCAGGGGCAGACTGTGGAATAATAGACCATCAATTACTGATATGCATATTCAAACTGAAGCTGAAGAAAATGAAATCAGGCCCACAAGAGCCAAAGTATGACCTTGAATTTATCCCACCTGAATTTAGAGACCATCTGAAGAACAGATTTAATGCATTAAATACTAAAGACTGAAGACCAGAAGAGTTGTGGGATGAC
>NW_006408546.1:15649194-15665451 GCF_000296735.1 Chrysochloris asiatica | reverse complement strand
ACAGGAACTTTTTTAAAGTGTTGAAGAGCAGAGGTGTAAGCTTGAGGACTAAGGTGCGCCTGACCTAAGCCATGGTATTTTCAATAACCTCGTATGGATGTGAAAGCTGGACAGTGAATAAGGAAGATCGTAGACGAATTGATGCCTTTGAGTTGTGGTGTTGGAGGAGAATACTAAAAGTGCCATGAACAGCCAAAAGAACCAATAGATCTGTTTTGGAAGAAGTGCAGCCAGAGTGCTCCTTGGAGGCCAGGATGGCTAAGCTCCGTCTCTCATACTTTGAACTTATTGTCAGGAGGGAACAGTCGCTGGAGAAGGATATCATGCTTGGTAAGATGGAGGGTCAGAGAAAAAGAAGAAGACCTCCAACGAGATGGATTGGCCAGGTGGCAGCATCGATGGACTCAAGTGTGGCAGCGGTAGTGAGGTTGGCCCAGGATTGGACATTGTTTCGTTCTGCTGTGCATGAGGTCGCTATGAGTTGGTTCTGACACGATGGCACCTGACAACAACAGTTTATATATTGCTGACATCTTACAGTGTAAAGAATGACCTCATCATGATGCTTAATTTAAAAATAATTTTAGGTCTGTGGAAGTCTAAGCCTTCAAGTGGTTCATTCAGTTAGTGAAAAGATTGCTTTTCTTTTGCCTCTAGTGACTGTTAAACTCTGATTTGTTTTTGTTTTCCAGGTTTGGCTGGTGTGGTAAAATATCGAGGTGTAAGAATTGGTGGGATCTCTGGTATCTTTAAATCTCATGACTATCGAAAAGGTATTGTTATTTTGAGAGTTCTTTTTAGACTTAGATCTTGCATTCCCAAGAATAGATTTTAAGCATGATATAGTTTGACTACTACTTTTCATTGGATTTTTGTCTATGAACTGAGTATTTTAAATTTACAATTATAGACTGTTTCACACATATGAAAATACAGAGAACTATATAAAACATACTTTGTATCTTTCATTCAGTTTTCCAGTCTCAGGATATTAAATCCAAACTCTCACTGATTCCCACTCATAGCAACCCTGGTGTGGCGCTGTAGGTTAATGCACCAGACTGCAAAGCCATTTGAACTACAAGTCAGTGGTTCAAGCTCACCAGCTGCTCTTTGGAAACCCTATTCAGGGTCACTATGGGTCGGAACCGATTCAATGGTACTTCACAACAACAACAACAACATAGCAACCCTATAGGATGGAGTAGAACTGCCTATAGGGTTTCCAAGGATGTCCAGGGGATCTCTGTGTGGCACTTTAGGAAAAGCAACTGGATTGCTAATCACAAGGTTGGCAGTTCAAACCTGCCAGTTGCTCTTTGGAAACACTACCTAGGGTCACTATGTGTTAGACCTAACTTGATGTCACTTAACAACAACAGTATTTACAATAGGAAACTGTCACATCTTTTGCTCACACAAAGCAGCTTTTGGTTAGCAGCCAAATGCTTTAACCACGATATTAACCAGGGTTCCTTTTGGTTTTTAAGAAATTGTTGTTGTTAAGTGCCGTCGAGTCAGTTCTGACCACAGTGACCCTATATAGGGTTTCCGAGGAGCGGCTGGTGAGCTTGAACCACCAACCTTGCAGTTCATACGGCTTTGCAGTCTGATACATTAACCCACAGCGCCACACCAGTACTCTAAAAAATAGAATAGTTAAAATTGAAGTTCATTGTTTATTGTTGTTGTTAGTGCCATCAAGCTGTCCCAACTTTTAGTGACCCTATATAGGCTTTCCGAAAAGCCACTGGTGGATTTGAGCTGTCACCCTTATGGTTAGCAGTCCATTGCTTATCCTATAGTGCCACACCAGGACCCCAAACTGTCCTTATTTCCCAGCTCTTCTTTTTGCTCTCTCCTGCCATGCAGTCACTGCTGAGATTAGTGTTTGTTATTTTCTTGGGTTTTTTTTTAATATCATTACCACATATGTAAGAGGTTTAAACAATAGGGCATGTTTTACATTTCATGTAAATGTATCATACTGATCTTTTTGCAACTTGATTTGAAATCTGTGTTGATACATTTAACTCTAATTCATGTATTTTAATTTGTGCATGATATTTTATAGTAACAATACATCACAGTATTCATTCCATTATGTCTGAATGAATTGACTGGGCCTTTTTTTTTTTATAAATTACTATAAATTTATATGTAACATTTGCTGTTTCCACATTTATATAATTCATTGACCTTATGTTCATCATGTTGTTCAACTAAAAAATCTATAACCTTATTGTAACTGTTAAACCACAAATCTGTACCCTGCTCCCCACTTCCCGTGGTTTAAAACTGTTAATTCAGGCATACACAGGCTGTCTCTTCTATGGCAGGTGTGGGGCCAGATTGGAATCATGCTGTGGAAGACACTTAGTATGTGTGGAAAACTTAGAAATGTACTCTTGACCCAGGAGTTTAAGTACAAAGTGATATGTACAAAGTTATTTCACCACTGTTTATACTAGCACATGGTTGGAACTAGTTATATTTTTAAGTGCCTTCTAGTTGGTAATAATGCATAGTGATCTTGTACAGGGTATCTGAGGGTTTTTTGGGAGCAGAAAGCCTCCTCTTTCCCTCTTGGAGTGGCTGGTAGGCTCTAACCGCTGACCTTGTGGTTCATTGTTGTTATGTGCCATGGAGTTGGTTCTGACTCATAGCGACCCTGTACAGGGTTTCCTAGGCTGTAAATCTTTACGGGAGCAGAAAAGCCTCATCTTTCTCCTGCAGAACTGCTGACCTTGCTGTTCGCAGCCCAATTCATAACTACTATGCTACGTGGTTCATAGTCTAGTGCTTATCTTATGAAGCCACCATGCTCCCAGTTAAATATGTTGTGATATAATTATGTTATATAATGCTGTGAAACAATTAAGAAAAAAGAGTAAAACAAAGAAAGATAGTTATGTTTATAATTAATGTGGAAAGATCACCAAGATAGTGGGGGGAAATGAGTTTGGTGGCTCTGTAATAAGCACTGGACAACCAACTACAAGATTGGCAGTTCAAGGTCATCAGCCACTCTACAGGAGAATGATGAGACTTTCTGTTCCTGCAAAGATGTCTTGGAAATCCTATACAGAGTCGCTATGAGTCTGAACGGACTCAATGGCACATAGTAGTAACAATAACAGAACATGTATAAAGTATAGAACTATTTGTGTAATTGAAGGGATAAAGAAGTTTGTGTGTTATGTTGTTAAGTGCCATAGAATTGGTTCTACTGATGACCCTGTATAGAGATGTGATTAGCTGTCCAATGCTTATCCTACAGTGTCATGGCCTCTAGGTAGGGTTACTGGTGGCTGAGGGACAAGAATTGGAGGAAGTATTATTTTTAAAAGAGCAGCTTTATTGAGGTAAATTTTATGTATACCATTGTAAATCTACAGTTAAATAATTTTATAAATTTCTAGAGCTTTGCAGTTATAACACCAACTAGATTTAGAACATTTCTGTTACTCCAGAAAGTTTTCTTGTGCCCATAGGCAGTTAATTTTTGCTTCCACTGTAGTCCTAGGCAACCACTCATCTTCTCTAAGAGGGATACTTTTTAATCTGCTCCAAAATTTAAATATAGTATAGTTTTAAACACAAACCCTCCCCCTAATTTTTTAGATTGATAGTTTGTGATCTGTTATTAGGTAGGAAATACCAGCATATTAGAAGCAGTATTTTATGTTTTTGCTTTTTTTTAAATAAGATTTTTTAAAGAACCTGAAATTGACGATAATTTCAATTTGTGTGAAGTATATAGTTGTACCTGTATTACTTTAGGGGATTGACTGTAGTTTATTTATTTTCTTTTAAGGTCATTTTGAGTGTCCTCCATATAATTCATCTACGGTAAGAAGTATATATCATGTAAGAAATATTGAAGTCTATAAATTAAAACAGGTATGTAAAAGCTATATTACAGCAGACTTGAAAAACTTCAGAAGTAATTTTATACCAAAATGTATTTTGATCATTTGAATATGCTTCTTTCAAGAAGAGCTTAATTCAGCATTTTTAAAATGTAGATGTTTTGATGCTTTTAGGAAATTCACAGGTGGACATTTTATTTTTATGTCTATGGATTTGTGTTAGTGGGTAATAATAAAATATTTAATCCTGGAATGTGTTTAATGCAGAAACTGTCAGAGAAGGTAAGCTATTGTCCTGGTGTAGTACTGTGGATTAATGCGCTGGACTGCAAAGTTGGTTTGAGCCACAAGGTCAGTGGTTCAAGCTCACCAGCCACTTCTCAGAAACCCTGTACAGGGTTGCTATGGGTCAGAACCAACTCAGCGGCACTTAACAACAGCGAAATATTGCTTAAACAGTAGGCAGTTTTAAATAGTTAAGTAAAACATTAAATGGAAATAGTAATATAATTAATTAGAAACTAAATTTTAGTAGTAAAGATGATAGAGAGTATGGGAAAATTGTAAAAGTGGTATCAAAACTCTGGCTTAATTTGAGAGTCGATGAAACTCAATTTTTTATGTAGAGCCACGAAATACCAACACTGAGGTAGTTTTCACATGTTGTCGTTAAGTGCCATTGAGTTGGTTTTGACTCCGTTTTTTGACTCAGTATAGAATTTCTGAGGAGCAGCTGGTAGATTGGAACTGTTGACCTTGTGGTTCACAGTTCAGTGCTGATCCTGCGGCACCACACCAGGAACCTGTTTTCCCACATAATAGTTCATAAAATCTCCACCTAAGTTCTGTTATGTAGGTATTACTCTAAGTTCCTTACTTTAAGAGTGGAAGCCGTAGCTCTTGCCAGGTAAATAGCTTAGGAGTTCCCATGTATTAAGTGATAAAGCCAACCTGGTTTTTGATCTTGTCATTTTGATCCCACCATATGCAACCTCTACAGGAGCATTAGGCTATTCCTGGACCTTTTTTAATGATCCCTTTTTGATCCATTCTTTACTTTGAATACTTTTCCCTTTCCATCCTTCTAAATCCTACCAATCCTTAAGATCCAGCTTCAATACCGCTTCCCAGCTAGTATTCTAATTGAAAGTCATCACCTTTCTCTGAATTTTCTTCTCACCTATTGCCCATACTATTTGTTCAGCAGTTAGTAATATCTAATGTTTTGTATTGTCTTAACAGTTACTCAGATTGGTTTTCCAAGTTTTTGTTTAAAATTACTTGTAGGTGCTGGGGCTGAGTAATGTATATTTGTGTCCATCCCATAAAGTCACCAGCATTTTTAAATGCTTCTAGTATAGTTTATGCAGTAAACAGATTTTGATGTGTGTGTCTTAGTTATCTAGTGCTGCTATGATAGGAATACCACAAATAGGTATCTTTACTAAAGACATTGCATTTCTCACAGTTTAGGAGGCTAGCAGTCTGAATGTGGGGTACCAGCTCTAGGGGAAGGCTCTCTTAACGTTTACTCTGGGGGAAGGTCCTCATCTCTTTTAGCTTCTGCAGTTTTCCTGTGGCTGGACACTTCTCTTTCCCCATCTCTAGCCTGACTTTCTTAAAGTGTCTTTAGAATGAATTAATTATACAAAGATCTAAGAGGATAATTGGTAGTATAGACAGGTGAGGAGTCATGGAGTATGGTGGGGAGAAAGAGGGATTTCTTTTGGTCTGTTATTAAAAGTTTGCTTTGTTTTTTCTCTCTCACTAAGTTGAAGCAACCTATGGATATATTCTTATCTCATGACTGGCCGAGAAGCATATATCATTATGGAAACAAGAAGCAGCTTCTCAAGGCTAAGTCTTTTTTCCGACAAGAAGTAGAAAACAACACATTAGGAAGTCCTGCAGCTTCGGAACTTTTAGAGCATCTAAAACCTACCTACTGGTTTTCTGCACATCTTCATGTGAAATTTGCAGCCTTGATGGAGCACCAGGTAGAAAACAAAAGCATTTTATTCATTTATTGAAACCTATTGAATATCAATGTAATCAGTGTTGGCACAGTTGTGAAGTTAGAGAATAGCAATAAAAGATTACTTTTGTGACTAGTCCATTATCCAGAAGGGAAAGAGACAAGACAAACAAATTCAAAATAGTGTTGTAAGTTTGTGAGGGAGCAGTGCTGGCATGATGCTCCCTGTGGGAGTGCCTAAGCCGTTGTGGTGGGGATGGACTGTGGGATAAGATGAAGAGATAGAGGTTTCCCAAAGAAAATGAGTCCTGTTGAGCAGAGTCTGGAAGTACCAGGAAGAGATAGACTGTAAAGGACATCCCAGGCAGAGGGAGCAAAGGTAGAAAAGATGCTGTTGTCAGTTGCCATTGAGTTGTTTCTGACTCAAAGTGATTACCCTGTGCCTACAGCAAAGAGCTACTTCATAAGAGTTTTTAAGGCTGTGACCTTTTGGCAGCAGATCGCCATCCCTGTTTTCCAAGGTCCCTGAATATGGCTTGCAGTGCTTCCCAAACTGAGAGTATTTCTTTTTCCCGCAAATAGGACATATTCATGTAAAAAAACATGTGCACACACACATAACCTGAAGAAATGAGCAAACTATGTTTAAAAGTGCTAACATAGCACACCCATGCATATGCTGTGGCATGCTTATGAACATAACGTACAGGAGGTTACACAGTGTGCAAAACTGTGTAACATCTATATTATTAGAGTAAAAACATGGTAGGTGACAAGATTGTCCATGGCATGGGTCCACCTTCACAGTGTTCCTCCGAGGAAAGTTCAGTTGGAAAATAATCCTCTAGGCTCTTTCTGTGCAGACTTATTTATTCCCTTTTCTCCTCAGTTTCACTGGGGGAAGGAGAGATTGCTGTTCATCATTTTTCTTTTGAGCTACTGTCACTTGATAGAGGAGCCCTGGTAGCATAGTGGGTTACAAGTTGGACTGCTAACCGCAAGGTCAACAGTTCAAGTCTACTGACTGGTCCTATAATGATTTACAGCCTCGCAAACCCTCTACAGTGTCACTACGAGTTAACACCAACTCAGCAGCACACCACCACCGCTGCCACTTGATTAACAAAATTACCCACCTTTAAATTTTGTTATCTGTTTTTATCAGTCACTTTGTCCGCATCTGTGTTACTCTCTTCTATTTCTTAGGCTCGTAAGTAACATGTTTATTGAAATATCTGATTCCCTATTTTTTCCTTTATGCATCATCTGCTGGCAGCTTCAGGGACTTGCAACTGTATTAAACTTTCACCCCACTGTTGTTGGCTCCTCCACCTCCTGTGACTTAGCCAGTCTTTCCTCAGAACTGCCCCTTCCCTAGATGGGCCTGTAATCTGTGCTCCCTCCCTTGTCTGGTCCCTTCTGGATTTGATAACCTGATCCTCAACAGGACTCCTTGTAGCTCACTTCCTTTTTTTGCCTTGTGTTTTACCATTTTGTTTTTTTTTCCAGTGAAGCTTTATTGTAGTATTTCTAATAATGTGATTACACTTTTGTGCCTTTTCTCCCCAAGTTTCCTTTTTTTAGTTACCTTAAAAAATCATTTTATTGTAGCTTATGTTCCGTAAAATTCAGTGATTTTTGGTAAATTTCCTGAGTTGCGCAGATGCCACCCTAATCTAGTCTTGGAACATTTCTTTTGCCTCCGGACGATCCCTTGTGCCTGCTTGCAGTCAATCCTTCCCTAGGCAGCCACTTCTAATGTAATGTTTTCTTTTTCCATAACCTTCCTTGTATATGAAATGTGTATGAAAAATGTCTCCCTAACATTTCATGTACATGGAGTCTTCCGTATGAGTATATAATCCTTTGTGTCTGGCTTGCCTCATTTGCATGAGTTTTTTTCTGGTTCATTCATATTGTAGTATGTGTCAGCATTATGTTGCTTTTTATTTCAGAATAGGATTTCGTTCTGTACTTTTGTTATATTTCAAAAAAACCTTTGTCTAACTCAAGGTGATGAAAAGGTTTTCCTGCTTTTCTGTCAAAGTTTTAGAGTTTTAGCTTTACCCATTTTCTTTCCAGATCTGTTGCCTTATTTCTTCTTTAATCTTTGTGTGGTGCTTTGATGTATTGTGATCCTCATCATGACGATCATCATCATCGTTGTTAGTTTTACTTTTGTATAGAAATTGAAGGCAGGACATTAAGTGTCTTGCCCATGGTCGCACAAGTGGGTATAGAACTTGCTTGTTTTGTAAAAGTAACAGTCATTCCTTTGACAAATAACTTTGGAGGGGTGTACATATTAAAGATTCTTTGTATTTCAATCATTGTATGAGTTACCATAATGTATGAACATTCTTTCTTAAATCACTGTTTATATTATCTAGGCTAAGGATAAAGGACAGCCAGCCAAAGCAACCAGATTTTTAGCCTTGGACAAATGTTTGCCGCATAGAGACTTTCTTCAGGTAAAAAAAAAGAACTATTTGTGCAATGTACTTTTACTCTTTTATTAAGTTATATTACCTTTTTTTATGAAAAGGGTATTAAGAAAGTATATGTATTTCTGTAAATTACCCATTTCTTCCTGTAGGTAATAGAAATCGAACATGAATCCAGTGCTCCTGATTTCTTGGAGTATGATATTGAATGGCTCACTATTCTGAGGGCTACTGATGATGTTGTTAATGTGACTGAGCGCCTGTGGAATATGCCTGAAAACAATGGTCTGCATGCAAGGTATGGCTTTATTAAGAAAGTTCCATTTCCATTGTGCTTGTATCCCCACCTTCCCCCCTTTCTTAATTGTATATGTTGTTACTGTTAAGTGAGTGCCACCAGTAGTGACCTTGTATAGGGTTTCCAAGGAGCAGCTGGTGCGTTTGAACCATGGACCTTTCAGTTAGCAATCCTGTTTATAGGGTATCCTACGGTACCACATCAACTGTAACAAAACATTCACCATTTCCACATTCTTCACATGTACAATTCAATGACATTAACTTATGTTCATCTTATTAATTTATTTATCACCCTTATCTATTACCAAATGTTTCCATTTAAATGTAAGGGAATTTTGTTGGAGGGTCAGTGAAAAAAAGGGAAGAGCTCCCTCCTCCCCATTGTGAGGCTGGTGCAGGGCCAGGCAGTGTTTCATTCTGTTGTAAATGGACTTGCTGTGAGTTGGAGCTGACCACCTAACAACATAAGAAAAGAGTTTAGGAAATAACAAGTTTTTCATCTAAAGGAGACAAAATGGAATGTTTAGCACCAGTTTAAAAGTGTGTCTGAATAAATATTCATAGAAGTATAATATATTGAAAATTTGGCTCATACAGTAAATCAGTTTGTTTATATTTGTTTTAGGATTTAAGCTTAGGAACCATTTTTTCTAAAAGTTCTAAATTTCAAAATGGCCACATTGAGTTAATTATCAACTTAACTTTACTGAGTGGCATTTTGATGTTATCCTTGCACCTAAAGTTCATGGGTAGAATTTCTGCACTTAGTGTCTGAGAGACTGGTGAAATGTATGTATCCCAATCATGAGTTCTTGTTTTGGACTTTTATAGGTGGGATTATAGTGCAACAGAAGAAGCTATGAAAGAAGTACTGGAAAAATTGAATCATGACCTCAAAGTTCCATGTAACTTTAGTGTTACAGCTGCTTGCTATGACCCTAGCAAGCCACAGAACCAAATGCAGCTGGTTCATAGGATTAATCCTCAGACTACTGAATTTTGTGCTCAACTTGGCATCACAGACATTAATGTCAGGCTTCAGAAGGCCAAGGAGGACCCTCGCTTGTGTGATGAATCTGAAGAGCAGGATGATGTGGAGAGCAATGACTCAGGTGAACCTAGTGAATATAACACAGATACCTCTGCCCTGTCCTCGACTAATCCAGATGAGATAATGTTAGGTGAAGAAGAAGAGGATGAAGATAGTATTACAAGTGCACAGAGTGACATGAATACACCATCTGTAGAACCTTCTTCTGATCAAGCTTCTGACTTTTCTGCAAGTTTCTCTGATGTGCGAAGCTTGCCAGGCTCCATGATTGTGTCTTCTGATGATACGTTGGGTTCTCCAATTGCTAGAGAGGGGAAACCTGGTGAGGTTCTAGAATTGAGTGATGGGAAGGACTTCACAGAGGTGCCATTGAAGAGGCTAAGTGATGAACATGAACCTGAACAAAGAAAGAAAATTAAGAGGAGGAATCAAGCCATCTATGCAGCAGTAGGTGATGATGATGATGCAGAATAAGATATTTTACGTTTCTTACTGTTATAGGTAGATGCTTGACTCTCGAGGCTATATTTTTTTAGAGTTGAAATTTTGACTCAAGATTTAGTTTTGTAATAATGAAGCTATGATTGGATAATTTTAATGTGGTATTGACTCTGTCTTTGGACCTTTATATGTTTTAGATACAAACATATTAAAATTTCTTATATTTACTTGATTGAGTACTTTTTTCCCCCAAGGCATATATTGTTCACTTTCATTTTTTTCAGCAAATGACTATGGAGCACTTACATATAAATATGAATTAGACAAGATTTTTTGCCTTTGAGGAGCTACTGCCAGTGTAAATGTTTTGGTGTATTAAATATGTATTTATATTTTGTTCTACTAAGTCATATTGTACATACAACTGTATATGCTTTTTTTTCCTTTATTATGAATATTTTCCCTGGTTTGCTCTTCATATTTATTAAATATAATTAGAAATTAAAGGCGATACTTAAAGATTTCAGAAATAAGTTACTTATAAATACTAAACATTGGTAAACATGAAATCTTGCACTTAATTGCTGAGATTAATGTAATTTTTCCATATTTTAGCTTTAGTTATAATTTTAATGTAACTATAATATTGTGTATAGGTTATTTTGACATAGTTCAGTGTAGTATTAATTACTGGCAGGGATGGTGTTGCACAAATGCTGCCATTCGTGATGCATGTTGGGTTGCTAGTATTAAAGTATTTTTAAAGACTCATGTGAAAAAACTAGACCTTTGTCCTGTCTCTGGTTGAAATGCCTGGGCCCCTGAGGAGATAGTTGTCTGCGCTTTGGTTCGGGAGTCGTGGAATCCAAAGATTGTTCCAGGATCTCCTCCTCTCACAACAGTTCAAACCCAGAAGCTGGCTTTCTTTCCCCTTGTCAGTATTTGACTTGAAAAAGGTATAGGACTTTGGGATTTTTGTCTTTATGTCCTTCAATTTTTGGGTTACTTTTAAAAATGAATAGCATACTTAATTCACATATTTTAATTCTCATTGTTATTAGCATAAAGCATTTGAAGCTTTGAATTTCAAAAATCACAAATTTAAATTGTTTTCCATAAGTTCTGATACTATTTTTTCCCAGAATTTTAAAAATAAGATAAAAACAGAAAATAATTAGATACAAAAGAAATATTTGAGTTAATGATGGTTCTCAAAAACTACAATCCACTAGCTTACCTAATTAAAAACAAAACAAAGCACAAGAACTCAGAAATAAAAGAGAAGAAAAACCATTGAAACAGGATATTCAAATTAATAAGCATAATTGATCTACATAACTTGCTACAAATAAATTTGAAGTATTACTCCATATACACACACAAAAAAATACAACAAACACACCTGAATCAGATGGCTTCAGGAGGAAACTACCAAACTTTTTAAAGATCTGCAATAAATGCCTGATGCTATGTAAATACCAAAATACGGAAAAATGAAGGAAAGTTTTACAGACTATGGAACAAGTGCCAAAATGTGATCATACAATAAACAATTTAATCTCATTTATTAATATTGGTGCAAAAGCCCTCACTGAAGTAGCAAACATCTACAAGGGGGGAAGTTACTAAAAATGAATTTTTCCAAATCTAAAAACCTCTCCACAAATGTAGACTAGAAATAAGTGTTATTTTTGAATAAGCATTAAATCAGAATGTGATGCATCATAAGTAATCTACAAAGACAGATCTTATCCTTTATGCTGTATAGTTGAGTAGGTGCAACTCAGTACCTTCATGTTTAAAATAAGATTACTAATTTTCCAGTATCTTTATGGCAGGATATCTGAAATTGTGCTCATCTCTTACCAGGAAACTGGGAAGGGGATATAAACTTCCTTGAAGACTTCATTTCAAAAGAAAGAGTTCCCAGGTCCTATAGGAAGCATCCTTGATGTACATTCTTTTCATAAAGATAACTTGTTACTTTAAGATATTGTAATGTTTTACTTCTTCTGTTACACTGTTTTTATCCTTTCTCTGGACAATTTGTAGCCACCTAAATTATCTAACAAGTTTATACTAAATTGCAAAGCAATGGTCAGAGTTAAAAGATAAATGAAAAATTTCAGTACCATTTTTGTTTAGGGAATTACATTTACATATACCATTGGTGAATACGTAAATCAAATTCATGATTTGTTCTGTGCCCTTGAGTTGTGCAATCAAAGTGCATTTTAACTCGAACCTGGTATTCTAGATCTAAACTTTTGCCAAGAGTTTTTTGTATTGTTTTATTTTTGGAAGGCCGAAGGCATGTTTCCCGAGTTTTAGTGAATCACGTAAGTAACATATTTACATGATAACTGAGTCCTTTTAGTGATTGTCCTATTTTTCTAAACGTGAGGCAAAATACAAAGATGCTTATGCCATTACCTAGTACCAGCATTATGGGGCACTGGCTCAATAGCACAGACTGAACTTCCAGTGTTAAATGCACAGGGCTCCAAAGTCTTGAGGGCAAACCCATCTGCTGGGCTGTTTTTACATCAGTCTATTGTGAAGTGCTGTCAAGTTGATTCCAACCCATAGCAACCCTGTATAGGGTTTCTGAGGAGTAGCTTGGTGAGCTTGAACCTCCGACCTTGCAGTTCAAACTGTTTTGCAGTCTGACACATTAATCCACAGCGCCACACCAGGACTCTTTGCATCAGTCTCAATAGTAATATTTTAATAGCCACTAAATTGCCATGATTAATAGCCATCTTCTTTTGTAATGGAGTCCTAGTGTGGCATTGTGGGTTAATGAGCTGGACTGCAAAGTTGGTTCAAACCACAAGGCTGGCAGTTCAAGCTCACTAGCCGTTCCTTAGAAGCCCTCTACAGGGTTGCAGTGGGTCAGAACCAATTCAGGACTTATTCTATGGCACTTAACAACAACATCTTTGTAATGGATTCCAGACAACTTGTGTCCCAAAGTGAATTAAGTGACGTTAGACCTGTTTTCTCCCTGTGTGGCTGTTAATCAGATAGTTCTCTTTTCTGTCTCCTGGAATAGTCATAGTTTTAATACCAGTTGATTCAAGTTTGAACACAATTTTGTTCTACTGAAAAGAAAATTCTTTAAATTTTAAAATGATTTTAAACTGTAATTCCAAATTGTAACAACTTTTTGTTTTTAATAGACTATGGTTCTTAACATATTAACTTATTTGTTTGTAAATAGGACAGTAAGACTGTTAGGATGCTAGTAAGCTCCCTAGACAATCACCCCTAGATGATCCCTAGACAAACTAAAGTTTAGTTAAATAATATCAATTGCTCTTGAAAACTGATGTCCTTTGTGGGAACCACTGACCCACAAAGTTTTGGTTATGGCTTCACACAGGAAGCATGAATGAATCCAGGTGGATTTTTTTCTTTTACTTTGCGTTGGAACTTAAATTCTAAAGCACTTGGTTTTTCTGGTATTGTAGTGGTTACGAGTCGGGCTGCTAACCTCAAGGTTGGCGGTTCAAAACTACCAGCTGTTCCGTGGGAGAAAGATGAGGCTTTCTGTTCTCATAAAGATTTGCAGTCTTGGAAACCCTATGAGGTGTTGCTGTAAGTAGGAACTGACTCCACTGCATACCGCCACAACCACCTTAGTAGGAGCCCTAACTAAATGTGGCTTCTTGACAAGTGGTGTCTAGTCAGTTCCGACTTATATCAACCATGTATAGGGTTTCCTGGGAGTGTCTAGTGAGTGTGAACCGCCAACCTTGTAAGTTCAGGGCAAGCCCAGATGGGAAATTTACTTTCAGAAAAAGTGGTTGAAAGCAGATTAACTAGTATATATAACATCCTTGTGAAAGATACAACAAAGAACAAAGAAACTTGCCTGGGCATTTACTGAAAATAGCCAATCAGATGCATGCTATTTAATTTATGCTAAAGGTTGGGGTCCTGATACTATCTTGTAAGCACTTTGTGGCTCTGACTCAGGGTTGTATTCTGACCACCATTGCCAGGTAGTCAAGCCCCAGAACCAGTCTTGTTACTTTTTTTTTTTTTAACTTGTGTTTTTGCATGTATCCCAGTCATGATTTTTTTCCCAGTTTTTGTAGTCCTATGTGTGATCCATGAACTGAGCTGCCACCAGTCATTATCTTGTATGATTTCCTTGGTTCTCTATAGTATGTATATAGTAAAAAATAAAGCTATAATTCAGTGGATTCTGCCTGCTTCTACACTGTGTACATGCTGACCGTTTCTCTCCTGGGAGTATTGTCTTTGTTTTGTCTTTGTCCTGTTTAAGGTTTAATAAATGGCTCTCTAGAGAGAACCTGTTTGAATTTGAGGCTTTTTTCCTTTACCATAACTTTTAATAACTATATGCTACGAATCCGGCTGCGAACCTCAGGGTCACCAGTTCAAAACTACCAGCTGTTCCGCGGGAGAAAGATGAGGCTTTCTGCTCCCGTAAAGATTTACAGCCTCGGAAACCCTGTGCAGGGTCGCTATGAGTCGAAACCGACACCACGGCACATAACAACAACAACATGGTTGATCAGCAGCACTTGAAGACACTTTCCAACATAGTGACAGCCTGCCTTTTTTTCCAGAACACCTTTATGTGGATGAAATCTGGTCGAGAGGGGTGGCAGATTTCCTTTAACAGGTCCTTCCACATCCTTATGACATGAAGACTCAGGGTTTCTAGCGAGGAGAGAAGCCCCGTTAAGTATTGAAATGATTATGAGAAAACTCATTTGAATTGTGCTAGAACATGGCTTTGGACCCAAATGTCTGGGTCTACTAAACGTAAGATTGGAGTCTTGGTATGGCGTTGTAGGATAAGCACTGGACTGCTAGCCACAAGGTCGTCAGTTCAAACCTTCCAGCCATCCATGGAACACCTATACAGGGTCACTAACAGTTGGGACTGACTCCACGGCAATTAACAAAATTTACTATTAAAGGGTTTGTGCTTACTAGCATTGTAATTTTTAACAGTACTAGTGGTTAAATTCTGTGGTAAATCTCTGAGTAATTTCATTTTAGTAGATTGCTAGATTTTAAGTATTTAAATAGTTTACTAAGTTCAATTCATTGTTCACTTGCCCAGAAGTCTGAAGAGCCTATCAGAGTCTGCAAACATTTGCATAATTCCTGGACTATAGTAAAAACAAAATAACTTTGTCGAGTTAATATGTTTTGGTATTTTTAAAGTGGGAATCATGTATTTTAAGAGTGATTTTACGCTGTTGCCTGAGTATCTGGTCTTCAAAAGGGGAAGACTGTCAGTCATCCAGACATCGTACACACAACTGATAGATAAAAAGTCTTCCCTCCCATGGTATTCTATGAAAACTGTCATGAGATTCCTTGTGGAATTGGTCAGGGAAGCCCTGACTTTGTGTTAAAGAAACGAAAACATAAGGTTTATTCCAAGCAGTCATTTTATTTGCATGCCAGGAGACAATTTCAATTCTAAAAAACAAGTGGCTCCAAGTAGGCTCGTTAAAATTGTAATAAAAAAAATATTAAACTTTTGATGTTTGCTCCAAACAATAATATATTGCTGAGTCACGATTTAATAGCTACTTTGCAGATGGGAGAAATGCAGACTCACTTTATGAAGGGAGAAAACCACCCCCATAAAACAGACTCCTGAGTATTGGCGATTTCACAGACTTTATTTTTTTCTTAATGAATACAAATTTGTATGGTGACCAAGAACTTAATGATATTCTGAGATTTTAAATACTGAGACAGCATTTAAAATGCAACTCCTGAAAATTTGGTCCTTTATCCGTTTTCAGCTATGAGACCTTTCAAACTAAATCATACTGTACTCTTTTCTAGCTGGAAAACAAATTTACAATGCTGCAGAGCAATTTCTGGTGAAGAAACCCCACCAAATTAATTATGTTTTCCCATGAGATTTTTGGTGCGTCCTGTACATACTTCGCAGTAAGACAAAATATTTTTACCACTACAAGATACAAAAAGGAATTCTGAAAAAATAGGGGCATATGGGGAGTCTTTTTCCTTATTTTTTTTTTCTTTCTTTTGTTTTTAATGTTTTATTGTGAATTATGTGATAGTTTACATGGGAGAACATCAGTCTTACATTCATTCTATCATATATCGTCTCATTGCCATGGTTAAAATCCCTTCCATGCAATCCTTCCC
>NW_006408546.1:15621099-15642898 GCF_000296735.1 Chrysochloris asiatica | reverse complement strand
GGTTTTCAAGAGGGATTTTAGTTTTAGAGTGTGCAGGGGAAGGTAGAGTGCTCACTGACTAGTTTTGATCTTGTCTAGATGGGTCTGATAAAAAGAGATGGGGATAAGATTCTTAGGATTCAATAGTGAGAAATTGTTATCATGACTAATTATGACAGTCACAACTGTAAAGGTAGAAGTTTTGTAACAAAAAGGGAGGAGTAGTTAATCTCACAATCCAGAAACAAAGGACCCTAGGACCATCATGGGAGAAGAGCACAAGCAGAGTGCAGGACCCTATCCAGAGAAACAGCGACCCCAGAGATGGAGGCAGAGATGGTGACATGGAGAGAGGGAGCAGTTGAGGACTCTGGACTCATGGAAACAGAGGGACTCGGTGCTGGTGGCCAAGAGGCAGGTTTGCAGAATGTGCCCTTTGGTTGTTTAAATTATTATATATTCCTGAGTGTTTCTGTACACATCCCCCCCAAGAAAACAAACAAACAAAAAAAAACGGAATGGAAGCAAATACTGTTGAATTATGATGCACAGAGATTGTAATCATTTCAATGAAACGATGGTATAAAGTTGATGGTCTCCCATGTAAACTATCACTCAGTTCACAATAAAGACTTAAAAAAGAAACACCAAAAAAACCTTTGATAAAATTCAGCATCTATTTCTGATATTTTAAAAAAATGAATCCTAGCATCTTGCTTAATGGTGAAACACTAGAAGGCTTCTCACTAAAGCGAAGAACAAGACAAAGATGCCCACTACCACCATTAAATTTTAACATCATATCGGTGGAAAGAGCAAAACAATCAAAATAACAATGAGTCAAATTAGAATTGCGTCTACTTACAGATGACCTGATAGGTAAAATAGAAAACAGTAAGAGAATGCTAAAGCTGAAATAAAGGACAACATATCTTAGTAATGTTACTAAGTGCTATTGACTGGTTCCTACTCATAGCAATTCTATGTAGGGTTTCTGAGGAGTGGCTAGTAGGTTTGACCAGCTGACCTTGTGTTTGGCAGTCCAGTGTTTATCTTACAGTGCTACACCAGGACTCCCAGTAAAGTAATAGGACATAAAATTGACACAGAAATTGATTGTCTTCATAAGCACAATTACTGGTGATAAGACATAAAGAAGATAAGATTTCATTTAACAACAACAAAAAGAAATATAAGAAATGCACAAAATTTAAGATTCTTGTTGTTAGGTGCCATTGAGTTGGAACCAACTCATAGCGACTTTATGCACAGCAGAACAAAATAATGCCCGATCCTGGGCCAACCTCACTACTATTGCCACATTTGAGTCCATCGATACCTGGCCAATCCATCTCGTTGGGGGTCTTCCTTTTTTTCTATGACCCTCCACCTTACCAAACATGATATCCTTCTCCAGCGACTGGTCACTCTTAACAATATGTCCAAAGTATGAGAGACGAAGTTTGGCCATCTTGGCTTCCAAGGAGCACTCTGGCTGCACTTCTACCAAAACGGATCTATTGGTTCTTTTGGGAGCCCATGGCACTTTTAGTATTGTCCAATACCATAACTCAAAGGCATTAATTCTTCTATGGTCTTCCTTATTCACTGTCCAGCTTTCGCATGCATATGAGGTTATTGAAAATACCATGGCTTGTGTCAGATGCATCTTAGTCCTCAAGCTGACATCTTTGTTCTTCAACACTTTAAAAAGGTCTTGTGCAGCAGATTTACTTAATGCAATACGTCGTCTGATCTCTTGGCTGCTACTGAGTGTTGATAGTTGATTCAAGAAGAATGAAGTCCTTGACCACTTCAATCTTTTCTCCTTTGATAAGAATTTGTTTATTGGTCCAGTGGTGAGGATTTTTGTTTTCTTGACATTGAGATGTAATCCATACCGAAGGCTGTGCTCTTTGATCTTCGTCAGTAGATGTTTTATGTCCTCTTCACTTTCAGCAAGCAAGGTTGTATCATCTGCATATGGCAGGTTGTTAATGAGTCTTCCTCCAATCCTGATGCCATGTTTTTCTTCATAGAATCCAGCTTCTCGGATGATTTGTTCAGCATACAGGTTGAATAAGTATGGTGAAAGATTAAGATTAAAAACCTTAAAATACACTTAAAAAACAAAACTGTCTCTAGATTTGAATAATGGAAAAGGATCTCTTATTCTGGATAGGTAAAATCATCACTTGCCAAGTTAATGTACAAATCTAGCAGGATCCCCGTAAAAATGCTAAACCCATTGCTGTGAGTCAATCCTGACTCCTACTACACAGAACAGAGTAGAACTGCCCCATAAGGTTTCCAAGGCCATAATCCTTACAGAAGGAGACTGCCAAATCTAACAGCAAATGGTTCTTTTTTTTAATTTAGATTTTTATTGTGAATTATGTGATAGTTTACATGGTAGAACACTAGCTTTACATTCATCCTATCGTATTTCGTTTCATTGCCATGATTACAATCCCTCCATGCATCATCAAACAACCAAAGGGTACACCCCACAAGCCTGCCCCACCCCACCCTGGCTATCAGCACACAGCTCCTCTCCCTCCCTGAATTCAGAGTCCCCAGCTCCTTCATCTCTCCACATCATCGTCTCTGCCTCCATTTCTGGCATCACTGCTTCTCTGGGTAGGGTCCCAAACACCACTCTTCTCCCTTGATGATCCCAGGGACCTCTGCTCCTGGACTGCAAAATCAACCACTCCCCTCTTTTTGTTACAAAACATCTATCTTTACATTGCTGACCCTCACAGTCAGTCCTGATAGCAATTATACACTATTGTACCACAAGAGTCTTATCCCCATCTCCTTTTATCAGCTCCATTCCAACAGATTGGAAACCACTCAGTGGAGATTTTACATTCTCCTGTGCCCTCTGGAACTAGACTCCCTCTTGAAAGCTTGTAAGTCAGTCATTTCTTGCCTTTGTAGCCCCCTAATTTTGGGTAGCCAATGTCTGAGTTGCCCATCCCTGTTAACACTGTGTACCTAGGGGGTGGGAATGAGCCTCTCTGTAAAGATTTGTTCCCTCTTTCGAGCTACTGCATCCATAAGTGTACGCCAAATTAATCAGATTACTCTTTTTTCCCTCTTCTTTCTTCTTCCAGTTGAATTCTAATCATCCAGTCATTGAAGCCAGGTCAAGTGGGTATGATTTGCAAGTGTGAGTGTTCTTGTGCATATGCCGTCTCTTCTTATCATCTGGACACTTCACTCTCCACTCTAGTCCTCTGTGGTTATGTCACTGACTCTGGGCCCAGGAGTCTTCAGGTCTTGCCATACTGCTGGCCAACCAGTTCTCCACCTGGGTTCACAGGAGTCTATTGACTTAGCTCACAGCTTCATTCCTGTTTTTTCTTCACTTTCCCTGATCGGTGACCAACGTGGTCTCCCCTTGAATCTTAGTCTTGGAAGGATGTTTGCCCTGAGGGGACCTGACCACTTGCCTTGATGTCTCCTGGGTGAGCAACTTGAGTGTTCTGGTAGTAATCAACTGCCGTTATTATTTTTGATTTTTCTTATTGGTTTTTCTTTCAAGAAGTATCTTCTGTTCTTCTAGCCATTCCAGGCTTCTCTTTTGAAGATTTCCCACCTCAGAAGATTCTAGATGGGGTTCAGGATTCTACCTATGGTTTTATGCAATTCAGAGGCTCCACAGAAAGCCTCCTTCACTGGGCAAGTTGTAGCCCTTTTTTATGTATTCCAATCAGTTATTGAAATTCATTGGTATTTGATATGCAGTGTCTACTCCAATGTTGAAAACATAGCAAAGTGCTGCAGGATGTGAAGGTTGCTTGTTCCAGTCCTGTTCAAGAAGGCAGTGTAAGGATCTCAGGCATCATCCACTCCAAGGACTCAGCAGAGCTCCCTGGGAGGGCTATAGTTGCTCTCTGTATGACGTGGTGCACCATTCACAATATTTACAGTGAGAAAAATACCTTCCACTGCTCCAGATGTAACTTACTGACAACAAAAAAACACGCAAACAAACGTATTCTTGCTTTTCAGTATCACATGATGGTGGCAAGAGAGAGAACATGCTTGTCTAACACTGTTTTTGTTATGGATAAATTCTCTGAAGACCAAACATCAGCAACTGAATGGAAGGCCAGACACCAATTGGTTTGTCTTTCTTTAGTGTAGCTGTTCAATCTTCATGTCAGTGTTACAGAATTCTAGGACGATTCTGTTCCAAAGTGTCAATGAGGGAAAGAACCTCTCGTTTTCATTGGTTGGTACTCTTCTGGTCATGGAGTCTGCCGGAGGAGGAGGTAGTCGAACTTTCTGCGAGGGCTGCCTGGCTACCAAGCACTTCTGGTATCTAACATGCAAACAGCCTTGACCCCCTTGGATACGTTGGTGGCGTTCAGCTAGCACCAGAACATGTGGCACTCAAAGCAGTGGTTCCCAGTGTCCATGATGAAGGCAAATGTGTAGATGTCCTTCCCAATGCCCATGAAGGACTTCCTCTTCATTTTTATCTCTGATGACAGTGACAGTAGCATTGGCTACATTCATGTTCACCGACGGCCAATCTTTATTGTTGGATGAGGTTATAAGACTTTCTATGGCGCTGTTCAGGGTATCCCTTCCAACTGGTTTATAAATAGGCAACATGCCCAAGTACTGCACGTGAAACTTCTGGACCAGCTCCATCTTTGGTGTTGGAAAATCTACTTGCAAAGGAACGTCAAGATTCACATTGGTCCTTCCTTGTAAGGAATTGCAGGCAAAGGCTTTAGCATCTTCCATTCGACCATAATCTTGGAACAGATTTCGTGGAGACGTGTGGCGATGGCCTTTGCTGGCATGTCACATCAAAGTACATGACATTTCAAAATTCTTGTATCTTTGTCTCATGCTGCATTAGCAAAATCCTGGCCAGTGTCTGGGCCCTTGCCCCACATGTGGATGCTCACAATGGGCTGCGAGTGGAGCACCGTGAGTTCCATGGGGTCCACCAGGCTGAGCATGTCATTCTCCAGGATCAGGTACATGCCTTTCCCCTCTCCCCAGATGCCAACTGTATCTCAGATATAGTTTTTGCAGTAAGAAAACTTCTGGATGCAATTGTTGACAGCCATGCTACTCTTGCCAGGGGCAAGGTCCTCCTCTACAATTTCCACCCGGCCCAGAGAGCACACGGCAAAGCAATTGGCTTCTGGGTCACTGTTGATACTACAAGAATCGCCATCATCAGCATGTGGGACATCTCTAAGCTTCAAAGATTCATAACGTAGCATCGCTCCTTTGAACTCTTTTAGACTGGGATCTGGGTTAACAGTGGCTGCATGCAAGTCCTCATTCTCTGGAGTGAGAGATGGCATTACAGAACAAAGTGACCCTTTTCTAGAACCCTGGGCTGGGATGGAGACTGGGCATTCCCACTGAGTCGTTCCTGTTGGGATGTGCCACTAATAGGTCCCAGCGATGTCACTGATCCTTTCCAGCCAGGTGGCAAGTCTGAATCCATCTGAAATGAGTATATGTATCTGCTGTTTCATTCAGTGAGTTGTGGAAGAAGCTGTCTTGAGACAACATTGTCCAGCTAGACTCCTCGTCTCTCAGTGCCAGCTTCTGGATCCAGTGGAGAGCACAGTCAGTTTTAGCCCCTGTTTTAGGATGATCCTTCTAGGTCTCTGGACTGGGTGACACTGTGGTGACTTGGCCATCTTTAGGGCTGGACTGGGGCTTGTTTGGCTTCTGTAGTAGCAAATCTCTGCTCCGAAGGATGGTGGTAGCCTGACCGTAGCCTGGCTGAGATTTCTCTTCCACAACCCTATGGCGGTTGCCCAGGGTCTGTTCTAGTTCCCTGGCTGAGGTTTCCAGGTCTGCATAGTAACTGAGGAAGCTCTTGGTTCTCCTGAGCTGGAAGGGTAAAATTTCACCACCAGAGGAATCCTGTGGATGGGGCTCTTTACCCACTAGTTTCTCAGAAGTGATATTTATGACTGCAGCAGGGTTGATGTTTTTTTTGGGGTCCTGCTGCTGCTGCGCTTGATCTGCAGTTTTCCGGAGCTGGTTCTCCCCATTTTTCACCAGTTTGATGCTGGCAGAGCTGTTCCCCAGCAGGGCTTGTGTGGCTGGATCAGAGAGGCCCATGGCCGCCTGGATGTTAGTCATTGCATATTTTTTCCTGCATTTGGGGGGTGTGCTGTTCTTGGTTTCTGTGTGTTTTATTTCAGCATTCAACAGTTCATTGTGAGAGGAATGGAGATAAGGGTATTTGGTGGTGTGGCTGGGCTGTTTCGATTTGCGACATCTGTGGTTCCACTGCTGGCCATAAACACTGCCAAGTAGTCTACACCTGAGTCAGCTGGAATTACTTCTGACATGGATCACTGGGCATCAGCAGTGGTGCAGCAAACAGGTTATAATCTGAAATATGAGCTGCCTGGATGACAGTGAGTCTCTGGGTACTGTCTGCCCATAGTGACTAGTCAGCACATTAGCAGAAGTGTCAACAGTTTCCAAGTACTTAGGAAAGACTGAGGTGGTCAACTTTCCTCTGAAGTGCAGAGTGCCAGAATTCTCATCTGTGTCTGTTTTATTTGGTCTCTTGTGTCTTTGCTGTAGACACTCCGTGTAGTGCGGCTGCCTCATCTGCCATCTTGCCAGAAGTCTCTTCCACAAGTTTTTATGTTTGTTTTCTATCTTGTTTATTTATTTATTTTTTGAGCTAGATAAGTTGATTTTATAGTTAATATGAAGAAATAAATAAGAAGAACTAGGAAAATCCAAGAATAGAAGAACAAAGGAGTTATGCTGGACTCATAGTAGTTGTGTGCCCTTGAGTCGCTTCTGACCCATAGTGACCTTGCAAAGCGTTTCTGAGACTGTAGATCTTTATGGGTCCAGAAAGCCTCATCTTTCTCCCACAGACTGACAGGCAGATTTGAACTGGTGACCATTTGGTTAGCAGCCCAGTTTGTAATCCACTACACTACCATGGCACCTGTACTGGACCTATCAGTTATGATGAGATACTGCAATTGAAACAACATTGTATTAGCGCATGAATGGAAAGACCATGAAAAAGAAAGATTGCAGTGTAAAGAAAACAAAACAAGAATTCTCACCAGTGTACCCATAAATAACATCATGATAAATGGAGAAAAGATTGAAGTTGTTAAAGATTTCATTTTGCTGGGATCAACCATCAACACTCATGGAAGCAGCAGTCAAAAAATCAAACGATGTATTGCATTTGGCAAATCTGCTGTACAGCCCTCTTTAAAGTGTTCAAAAGCAAAGATGTCAGTTTGAGGACTAAGATATACCTGATCCAACCCATAGTGCTTTCAATAGCCTCATATGCAAGTGAAAGTTGGACAATGAGTAAGGAAGATGGTAGAAGAATTGATACATTTGAGTTATAGTATTGGAGGAGAATATTAAAAGTACCCTGGACTGCCAGAAGAACAAACACATGTGTAGAGTCAGAATGTCCCTTGGAAGCCTGGATAGCCAGGCTTTGTCAAGTCTATGGGCATATTATCAGGAGAGACTAGTCCCAGGAGGACATCATGCTTGGTAAAGGGGAGTGTCAGTGAAAAAAGGAAGATTCCCAAGAAGATGGATTGGCACAGTGGCAGCAGCAATGTGCTTAAGCGTGGCAATAATTGTGAGGTTGACGCAGAACTAGTCAGTGTTTTGTTCTGTTGTTCATAAGATCACTATGAATCAGTACTGACTTGACAGCATCTAACAACAACCACCAACACCATGACACAAATGCATCATTTCTTCTGTGGTCTTCCTTATTTATTGTCCAACTTTCACATGCATTGTTGTTGTTTGTGCTTTCAAGTCTGTTCTGACTTAACAGTGACCCTGTGTAGGGTTTCTGAGGAGTAGCTGGTGGGTTTGAATGGCAGACCCTGTGGTCCAAACCTACCTGGCATGGAGTGCTTATCCTACAGCGCCATACCAGGACTCCCTTCAAATGCATATGAGGCTATTGAAAACACCATGGGTTGGGTCAGGCGCAATTTAGTCTTCAAAGTGACATCTTTGGTCTTGACCTCTTTAAAGTGGTCTTGTGCAGCATATTTGCCTAATGCAATATGTCATTTTTTTTCTGAAATACTACTTCCATGAGTGATGCAAACTTAATTAAGTCTTTGATAATTTTAATCTTCTCTCCATGTATCATGATATTATTTATTGGTCTAGTGGTGAGCATTTTTATTTTCTTTAATTGAGGTGTAATTCATACTGAACGTTGTGGTCTTTTATCTTCATCAGTAAGCAAGCAGCAAGCAAGATTGTGTATATTGCAGGTTGTTTATGAGTCTTCTTGCAATCCTGATGCCACATTCTTCTTCACATAATCTAGTTTCTCGGATTATTTGCTCAACATACAGATTGAAATCTTCCTATACACTTTAGAAAAATGTTCACCATTGAGGTCCCTGTTTTCAAGCAACTGATACAGTTTAGGAAAAAACTCCAACTAATCTCTTCCTTGTAACATTTTTGGACATCTCTCCATCCTCCTCATTATTTCATTCTTCTTCAGTGTTTATTTCTTCTTCAAAATTTATTAATTTGTGGTCTGTCAATCCCCTTTCTTCTAAATGCCTAGGCCACAATGAAGGTTGTGTCTGTGTCATAACAATGAAATTAGTTGTAAAGGCTAGTGGGTGTATGTACAATTCAATTATCATATGTTGTTAGAGATTAACACTGCCCAACTTTCTATCTGTAATGACTTCTGACACCAACACTAAGTTCTTTGTAAACTAGGCCATAGCCAGCTATGTTGGTCTTTAGAATAGTAAACCATAAAACTGAACATTTTTGGGTGAACATCTGAGAATGATAACCTCAGCCAATTACGTGCTGCAACTTGTATGTAGTACATATTACTAACAATAAGATTATAAAAAAGAAAGAGACCAATGGAATGGAACTGAAAGTCTATAAATAAACCCACACTTCTATGGCCAAGTAACAGATTTTTGATAAAGGTGCTAAATCCATCTGATGGAGAAAGTAATAGGAGGAGGATATGGAATGTGTAGTTAACTGCCTCCTTTGCCAAAAAGCCTGAATAACTGCATGGTGCTCAGTTACCATTACTGAACATTTTGATTGAAGATTCCTTAGAAGAATTCTGACCAGAATGGAGGTGGGCAAACAGTGGGTGTGCCAATGACCAGATACCAAAAAAAAAGAAAAGAAAAGAAAAGAAAAGAAAATCAGAACAAAGCAAAACTAACAAAGTGTATTGTCCACCTTTGCTCCAAGGTTCCCACAGCATTTTTCCTGGTGTTTCTGCTTCCCCGTTTGATCTTGCCGTTTTGGTCTTGCCCAAGATGTCACCCCGCAGATTCAGAAGTACGCGATTTTTTACTTCAGCGTCAAGTTCCACAATATATGACTTTAAACCTTCAAAATATTCCTATCTCTGTGGTTCCGAGTTTTGGAGTTCTGCCCTGGATCTGCTTTGCCTGGTATTCTGTGGTATGGCTGATAATGAACTTCACTGCAGCTCCACCCTAGCTGCCATTAAGCCCCGTCTCCCCAATCAGTGTCCTTAAATGATACATGTAGAAGATACTGAATTGGTGTATATTTTGCTGTGTATTTTCTCAAAAGCAGCAATAAAATAAGTACATTTAGGAAAAAGAAGAAGGAAAAAGAAAGAAAGAAAAAAAGGGAGGTGGATTTGTTGTAACTTGAGAACATTATTTATTGGGGACTATTGGTATTTTCCACTCTACTCTTCCCGCGGTTCTTTCTCCAACCTCAGAGTGTTTCTCTCATACACACACTGATTATCATTCTACTTACTATTCAAGTGTGACCCACTGTGGATCTCCAGAGGTCTCTCTTTGTGAAGCTCTCTCTTCTCCAACATTCTGTCCTGGAAAATGTAGCCACCTTGATCTTCCTGGACTCTCAGCCTTTCTTTTCAGTATCAGGGATCTGCTGGACTCTGCCTCTCTCTCCTCCTTTTCCTGTGGCCTGAAAGTTCTCTTGAGGCCACAAATAGGGGCAATCATAGCATTTACCTTTTTTGTTTCCCATTTCTCAGGGATCGTTGTCCTTCATTGCGTATTGTGCAACACCTTGATTACCATTCTTCATACATTTTGTTTAGTGTTTTGTTATTTCAAGTGAAAGGGTGAAAAATCTTGGTCCTGTTACTCTTTCTGGAAGTGGAATTCCCTATCCTGTAGAATTTTGAGTCTATTCCTATGATTTTATTCTCAGTGTGGAGCCTTGCGTTGGAGAGGAGGCCTGCTTGTTCAATTCCCAGAATTCACAGAGGCTTAGACTACTCTAGCCCCTTTAGCTCTGACTATGGGTTCCTTGTGCTTATGCTCTATTATAGTGCACAAAGCCCCTCCCAGTTTCAGTTGCTCTTCTCACATTTCCTTGCCATACTTTCCAGTGAGTCTCTGTTGGATATTTTAAGTTTCCCCTACTTTCAGTTTTGATTACCTCTCTCTTCTTTTTCGAGCACAGAAGCTGCTACCATGCAGCTCTTGTGACTATTGGTGGTTAGTTGTCATCTGCTTACAATTTGGGGATAGCCTGCCATCTAACTTTGTTGTAAATGCTGTCTATGTGTATTTGGTTTTACAATTTGTTGTTCTGCTTGTTTTTATATGGAGATTTGGAAATATTAAAGAACTCCTATTGGTGTTATAATTTCCCCCAGAATCCTAATGAAATATTTTGAGAGACAGTTTATGTGCTCACCACATCACACACATCTTTTGGACTATAATTTTTACTTAGTTTGTGTTTTTACCACCATTTTTGAATTCCTTCTCCAAAAATTTGCTGCTCTTGCTGATTTAACAATTTCAACACTGTTCAAACCCTCAAGGGTCTTCTGTAAATTACTCACAGACTTCTTGTCACAGGAGGTCAGGGTCCTTAACCCCTTTCATTGTTCAAAGGCCAACCTTGATCAGCTGGGGGAAATAAGGCTGCATTTACAATGTGGGGGACTTAAAAAAGTTTGTAGAAGAATGGAATTAAAAGGTAATGGTATTTTTCCAGGAACTTTTTGAAGCCCCCTTGTATGTATGGGAACTTAGTGAGCATCTTGGGTGCCTCCTGGTACTCCCTTGTCCCACTGTAACTGTGGATGGATGTGGAGCAACTCTGACAGGCATAAGTTCCATGTATCAGGAGCTTCAGGGATAAAGGCTTGAGTTTCACCACCAGGTGAGCGACCAACAATTGACAAGGTGATCACTGAGAGGGAAGGGAATTAGCATGGTGGGTGGAAGAGGAAGAGAATCTCTACCAGTTGCAGTCCTGAGATAAACCACAGAATAATTCATCTCACTGGCCTTCTTCTTAGTTTCCCCACAGGAAGAAATGCCCGTGGGACCAATGGAGGAACTGGTCTCCTGAACCTGTGTAGAGAAAAAGAATTGTGACATACGAGGGGTGCGCTGTGGCAGCCATGAGAATACACCTCACAGGCCTAACATAGCTTGTACCAGTATGTGAGGAGTGAGGAGAGACAACAGTTAAGAATAACCCCCTGTTTTGGGGTCTGGGTAGCTGGGTTGTTGTTAGGCACTGAAGTTAGAGAGAAGAGGGATTTCCATTTAAAGAGAGTTAATATTGACAATAAGAGAACATACTGAGGAGTTTGTGAAGGAAAAAGGAGAGGAACACAGAGGGGCTTGGGGTAAGGAGGACAGTGCAACCTGCTATGGGTTTCTGTTGCAGGTGAAGTTGCCCCTTTTTCACTGGAGACGTGGCATCAATTCTGCAAATCTCTAGAACATGTCAATTCTCCAAATCTCTCCAACCTCAACAATGGCGCACAAATGGATTCTTATAAAAACATGTAGAAGGGGATCCACAAGTAGAAACTAACACAGGACTTTATTCAGTCATACTGGAAAGTGGTCATTCTCACAGCCACTCAGACTTTAGGAAGGTCTTGTGCCATGTAGACTCTTAGCATACATAGGTAACCCCAAGATGCCTTCAATTTCTTATAGGTATATCAACTAATCATGAAATTCCATCTAAACAGCTACCCCCTACTTCCACCTTCCCTAGCTTCTTAGGTGTGTGGGACTATTTTCTGTAGAATTCTTACAGACCCTACTCTTCAGCCTTGGGGGGTACAATTAGTTTACTAAGAACAATTATTTCCTCTTATCTCCATTTCCATCATCGTCTTTTATCTGTAAACAACTTTTTAAACAGGGAAATTATATGGGTCAATATAGTAGTTTCCAGAACAAACCTCAGAAACATATTTGTGATAGCTATGTAAGGTTTTGTAAACAGAGACATGTTTGATGATATGGCTGAGTGGAGAACAATAAGTATTATTACCAGAAACACAAGGCTAGGAACATTTTCTTAGAAATGTAGATCAGTTTAAAATAATGCTATAAAATAAGGATACTTTATTTTGGGGCTAACTCACTGAGTTTCAGTAAAACATTTTTGTTTTCACTATTTAATATTGATAAAATCACCCCATGTGCATCAGTTACTTTATTTCTCCATCATGGGTTCCCAAGTAGAATGTTATGAATTATTTCTCACTCTGTAGTGAACTGACTGTCTAACTATCTCCTCTTCATTCATGGAAACCCAACACACTAGTCTTTATTCCAGCTTCTGGAACAGTATCAAAAGGAATTGGTAATGTTGATAAGCTATCACTGTGTGTGGGTTTTTCCCTGTTAGTAACCGAATGCTTTAACAAATTTATCAATCCCACTTGCTTAATAAATGTATTCAAACCCGGAATTGTGGTTTTAAAATCTCCAAAATCAATAGGACAAGTATTGCTGACTTGAATATGAATCTTGCAATACATCTGAGTTCAAAGAAACTATACAATTAAGAGGTACGCTTTTTACGTAGTATTCAATTCAACAAACATTTGTTAAATATTCCTTTAGCTTTCTTGATACAGAGGGACCTTTATATGAGAGAGAGTTTAGTGCCAAACATTGAACCATTTCCAGCTGAGGTTATCAGAGGTTAACCAACCATAAGGCTGAAAAGTTGGGCAACTCTCTGCTTAGATCCATAGTTGACCTCCATGTACTGCTTTTTTTTTGGCCCCTTTGTTGTTGTTGTTGTTGTCAGGTGCCATCGAGTTGGAACCGAGTCATAGCGACCCCATGCACAGCAGAACAAAACAATGTCCGATCCTGTGCCAACCTCACTACCGCTGCCACACTTGACGTCATCAATGATGCCACCTGGCCGATCCATCTTATTGGGGCGTCTTCCTCTTTTTCTCTGACCCTCCATCTTACCCAGCATGACATCCTTCTCCAGTGACTGTTCCCTCCTTTACCCTAGCTCAAATCATCCCAGACCCAGAATTTAAAAATCGAATGAACACCGGATTCAGTGTGTCATCTCATAATTAACCCACATTTCCTAAGGTCTCAGTCATCAACAATTACCTAGACTTCCCAGACTACATATCCTTTAGGATGACCAAGCCTGGCTTATATTACAATGGAGAAAGTGAGGACTCTCTCACCTGAGGTAGAAAACTCATAGTAGATGATGTGTGGATACACATGCGACTGTCAACAGTGTAGGAGTCCTGGTGTGGCGCTGTGGGTTAATGCGTCAGACTGCAAAGCCACTTGAACTGCAAGGTCGGGGGTTCAAGCTCACCAGCTGCTCCTCAGAAATCCTATACAGGGCCGCTATGGGTCAGAACCAACTCGATGGCACTTAACAACAACAGCAACATCAACAGTGTATCCAGAACCATTGATTAGTCAATAAAAAAAGCTCTTTGTACATCTTTACTCAGGCAACTACATTGGGGCACAAAGGATTTATTTGGATGGCTGGACAAGGCCTGAGGTTGTGTAGTGTGAAGAATTCAGGGGAATTTTAAACAGAGGAGGTGCCACTCCTTAGGGAAGATGATGTGTAAGAGAAGTTGTAGATAAATGACAACCAGAGTTAAGGCATTGAAGTAAGGGATAGCACAGGGTTCAGGGTTTCCTAAAGTCCATCTTGGAGCCACTAGAGAGCTGTGAAGTTCAGTTCTGTGGTGATATCTGCCCACACAGACAGATAGTTTGTTTCAAGCCATATAAGGCAGAAAACAGAGGAGACATAAAGGATGGTAGTTCTGCTACTCATGTCAAAGGGGAGGCTGAAGGCCAGGATCTGGGGCCCTGGGAAGTCTCAGGTAGAGTGGCTCTGATGATAGATAGGAGGCCTCTATAGGAAGACCTGGGAAGGACATTAGGTTGTAATCCTAAAAAGGTGCCAAGTACCCACTGACTTGACAGCTGGCTTCTGCACTCATCTCATTAACTTTCATACAAGGCAGAGAAATTCATTCTAAAAGGTTTATTGGGAAGGCAATTTTGTTCATCTGGAAAACCAACAAACCAAGCAACCAACCAAGACTTACTGTTTGTCTTCAGGGACTGCAAATATGATTTACGTTAATAGTATTATATTTTCCTTCTCTTTTCTTGGTGAAAAGTATGAATTGCTCCTTTAGTTTATAGAGCCCTTTCACAATGATCCTCACTTTACAAGGGAGGTGAGGCTCAGGACAGTGTAGTGACTTGTCCTGGTAGCCTTAGCTCCTGGGGAGAAGAGGCATAACTTTAAACCCCATGGTATTTCTATGACGCCATCTACTTGCTTTTTAAAAATAATGTATTTTGCTGTTGAGAATTTTACACAGCAAAAGATACACCAATTCAGCAGCTTGTACATGTACAAATCAGTGACATTGATTACATTGTTTGAGTTGTTCAGCCGTTCTCACCCTCCTTTTCTGAATTGTCCCCACCTCATTAAGATAATCTCATAGCCCTTTAAGGTTTCTATCTAATCTTTTGAGATGTGAGGTGCTATTATTAATTTAACTCCATATAGACAGTTTCTAAAAGGGAGTAATGCTCAAGGCAGACTCCAAACACCATCCCCCTTTAAAAAAATAAGTTAAGCTAAATTATAATTTTGTTTTAAGAAGATTTCAGGAAATATTTTTGGTTTAAGGTTTAAAGATGACCACAGGGCAATGATTTCAGGGGTTCATTTACCTTCCACAGTTCCAGAAAGTCTAAAGTCCATGATAATTTGAAATTCTGTTTTAAAATTTCCCCTTTTTGATTAGGATTCTTTTATACTGATCAAAACATTCAGTAATGGTAGCCGGGAGCCACCTAGTTTTTCTGGTTTCATAGCAATGGATGCAGTTGTTCATAAAGGCAATTATCCACACATTCTTTTCCCTCCTCCTGTTCCTTATTCTCTTCCTTCCTCTCTTGCTTCATAAATAGAGACCAATGTTGCGTCCTCTACTTGATTCTTTGTCAGACAGGTCCTACCTTTTTGTGCTTAAAATTTCACTGCATTACAGATGTTGACATTCATTCCTGTCCAAAAAAGACCACTGCTTTGCTGCTCTCTGCCTCATCCGCTTGTGGGTTTGACCATTGTACAAGCAACTGAAAGGTATTAGGATTTCTACTGGCACTAGGAAGGAACATGTCCCTCTCAGAATGGAGCCCTGAAATTACCTGAATACTCTTCCTCCTCCCCTCTGTGAGGCAGGATCAACAAATCTATCCAATGCCAGGGGACTTGAAAAGATGCCAAGAATTACTAAGAGCGCAGCATTGATGTTGTTCACAGCAGAAATCCAGCTCAAAAGGACCAGATGAGTGCTGAGACCCATAGAGCTGTTCCTAGAGAGTCTCTGGGCACATAGAAACAAGAAACCATAAATGGATGGGGCAGCTTCCACTCCCTTGTTCACCAGAGTATCCAGGAGGATATGTGGATTCTTGCTCATGGCTGGGAGATGGATCTGAACTGAAGACAGGTGTCTCTCCCAGCAGAGGATGGCTCCAAAGCTGATCTCTAAGTGCTTTTATGTCAGGGGTAGTGAGGAGCAGATCACAAGAGAGGAATGGTATTTTGGAGGAAGTGGAATTGTTACATCAGTGGAGGGTGATGAAGCTGACTTCGTGAGAGCAGGATGGAGTCACACTGCTCAAAAGGAACCTCAGGGTCCAGAATCGCTGCAGCCACACTGCACTCTTAGACTACTGGGGTTTGTCCATTGTTTATTTGTGATGGATTTCTTTCTTTCTTTTTAAATGAAGACTTGCAAGGAGGAGTTGGAAGTAACTTACAAAACTGTCTGGTGAAGAAACTTTCTCAGTTCCTGCCCAGGATTCTGGCTCAAGCTAAGATTCTTGGCCATAGGATCTGTGGGCTCCAGGGTTATGCTATGATGCTTTTCTTCAGGTGAAATAACCTCAAGCCTTATAACACAACCTTTCTGATATGTCTATGAACATGCAGAATTTGTGTGTGTGATGCCTGCAGAATTTTGTAAATCTTCCACTGTCCCCAAGTCTTTGTGTTTCAAGGGAACTTAGGAGAGGGAGGAGCGTCCTGTGAACTCTTGTGCTTATCTACCAATAATTTGCTCCTTTCAGTGTTGTTGAATTGGAAGATTGGGTGGTGAATTATCAGAAAGTGTAACAGGAAGAAAACTTGCCTTCACTTCTCAGACCTCCAGTACTAGCTGACTGCAAGTTCCTGGCTAAAAGGTAAGCTCTGAATCATTGGTTTTGGATTCTCTAAAAGGGTAACATGGAATAGGAACCCAACAGTGGAGACATCTATCTGTTCTCCTGGAATTCAAGTTAGAGCTAACGTTTAGGTAGGTAGCGGTCCAGAGCCCTGGCTTTGGTGGCAGATACACCCAAGTCTGAGTCATGGCTCTGTTACTTGCTCACTGTATGATCACAGTTGATAGAGGAGTGAATGAGATAATGTACATAAAGAGCTTCACTCAGTATCTGAAACATAGTAAATGCTTAATAAAGGGCTATCATTATTGTTTTTAAACTCTTGCTGATAATGAGGGATTTGAATATTAGACATACTTGGCTAGATGGTATTTTTCAAGAAAATTCCCTTTAGTAAGTGGTTTAAGAAAAGAAGATGTTTTAATTTTGTCAGTTGTGTAAATAGAAATTCTTTCATTCGGATTATAGACATTACAAAGCAGTTCAGATAAATTCAAGTCTTCATAAAATTCTGTTTTGGAAGCTGAAATTGTGGTTTTATTGAAGTCCCTTCTGCTTTATAAGTGTCTTTATTAGTAGCTCTTCCCCTCGCACCCCCAAGGGTATGGAACTGTTTAGTTCACTTTTCTACATCAGTGTCATTTGTAGTTCCTCTCTGGGAAAAAGTTGAGGGTATCCTCTGGAGACGGATTTGTTGTTGTTGTTAAGTGCCATCGAGTTGGTTCCGACCCATAGCGACCCTGTACAGGGTTTCCGAGGGTGTAAATCCTTACGGGAGTAGAAAGCCTCGTCTTTCTCCCGTGGAGCAGCTGGTAGTTTCGAACTGCTGACCTTAAGGTTCATAGTCCGATTCGTAACCACTACACTACCAGAGCTCCTCTGGGGATGGAAAGACACATTCAAAATGCCCATGTTTTACTATTTAAACAATGCCATCTATACACACTTTATAATTGTCTGGAAAAAGAAGAACTAGGAGTAAAATGAGAATAGAAATTAGAATTCCTTTTAAAGGTTGAAAAGGGTGTTTTCAGATAACATCTGAATAGCAGCTAAGACAAAATGAGTAATGCGGAGAAAGTGAGGGACCCCAGATTTCTAGAATTTTCAGAAGAAGAAGTATAGTATCTCTCAGAAGGAGGATTTCATTATATTAATCCTTACAGATGTATAGAAGCAGGAGAAAGATGAGGCTTTTGTAACAATCTAGAACCTCAGAAACTCTATTCTGGGTCACTATGAATTGGACCCGCCTTGATGGCACCTAAGAACAATATCAACAAGATGCATAGGGAATGCTGCAGTTCATTACTCTGTAGTGTGCCCATACCCCTGGCAACTCCTTCAGCAGTTTACCCAGAATCACTGGACGTCTTCTTTTTGAGAACAGGCAGGGTGATGTTGTAGAAGGACTACTGATATGGGGTCAGGATTGCTGGGATGTCTCATTCATAGTGCCTCCATTTCTTCACTTTACGAGGGAGGGTGTTACATCAGATGTTCCTCTGGGATATTGTGATCATCAGAGATAGAAACCACTGCCAGACATAGGGAAGTAATCTCTGGTAGGCCTGCGCACTGTCTCCATGTGGCTCTGGGTCTGCAGTTTCCATACGAGTTCCTGGTTACTTCATGTTCCAAGGGTCTTGGAAATGGTTTGCTATTGTGATAACTAAAATAAACTTATGTATAATTATAAAGAAATCATTTTAAAGATGTACACGGACACAATCTGTAGACAGCTTAGGGTGTTACTGTCCAAATCTTTTTCCAATTCTATAAACACTTATATGCATATGTAAAATTACAGAAACATAAATGGGTTCAATTTACTCTGTAAACTACACATTTACTAAACAATACATAATGGAGATCATACCATGGTGCTACGTATACATTTTCTTTATTCTTTCTAATTGCTGCAGAATATTCAATTGGATAGATGCATCATAATTTGCTTGGCAACTGTCTTTATTTTCTCAAGATTTTGAAAATATACTACTCTATTTTCTAGCTTGTTGTTTAGCTCTCCAATCTACTTTATTTTGGTATATAACTTGAGATTGTTCTTGTTACTGTTTTGTGCTATAGAGTCATTTCCAATTCATACCAACCCTATACAGGGTTTCTAATAGCAGCTGGTGGGTTTGAACTGCTGACCTTGGAGTTAGCAGTCCAGTGCTTATGCTACAGTGCCACACCAGGTATTATATTGTGAGGTAGGGATCTAGATCTAATTTAGTTTCCTCTCTGAACGGAAAACCAACTATCCCAACACCATTTATTACATAGTCCTTTCATTGCTATTTCAACTGGGATGCTAAATTTCATTCAGAATTCCCATGTACAGGTTTATTGGTCTATTTCTGGGTTCCTTTCTCCATTCCATACGTCCACTAATCTCTTTCTGGACAATTGTTGGTTGGTTAAATTATTAAAGTTTTCGAGTGTGCTTTGATGTTGATCCTGCATATCTCTTCACTGTTTCTTTTTCTCACCCCTTTAATATCTTCTCTTCTGGACTACTAATTGCAAGGTCTACTAGTTTCTCAGTAGGAGAAAGATGAGACTTTCTGCTCCTGTATTGAGTCCTGGTGTGGCGCTGTGGGTTAATGCACCAGACAGCAAAGCCGTTTCAACTGCAAGGTCAGCGGTTTAAGCTCACCAATCACTTCTCGGGAACCCTATACAGGGTCGCTATGGGTCGGAACTGACTCGACGGCACTTAACAACAACAACAACAACAACATAGGGTTATAGCCTCAGAAACCCTCATTATAAAGCAACTTTATAGCAGTGGGTTTGTTTGTTTTGGGTTTTATTCTCTTTTCTATTTTCTCTTTGAAATGAATTTTGAAATCAGCGTGTCAAATTTCATAAACTTCTAATAAAATTTTGATTGGATTTTTATTGGAAATATAGAGAGGCAGCTGTGGATGAAAAATAGAGGCACAGGCATTGGGGCTAGGATTTGAATACTGGTCCCACACCTTTGGTAGATGATTTAACATCTCTGCACCTCAGTTTCTTCATCTGTAAACTGAGGAGTTTGGATTAAGTGGATTAAGTTGGGATTGTTGTTGTTGTTATGTGCCGTGGAGTCGGTTCCGACTCACAGCGACCCTGTACGGGGTTTCCGAGGCTGTAAATCTTTACGGGAGCAGAAAGCCTCATCTTTCTCCCACGGAACAGCTGGTAATTTTGAACTGCTGACCTTGTGGCTTGTAGCCCGATTCGTAACTACTATGCTACCAGAGCAGTGGATTAAATTGTTGAAAATGCTTAGCACATGTTAGCACTACAAAACATTTCCTGTCATTCTGTATTAATTTAGGAGAAAGAAAAACCAGTTACCATTGAGTTGACTCCCACTCACGGTGACCCCATGTGCTCCATAAGGGCTTTCAACTGCGGATGTAGTAGATCATCAGGCCTTTCCTCTGAGATGTCTCTGGGAGAACTTCAACTTCCAACCTTTAACAGGCAGACACTGTAACTATTTGTACCACCCAAGGACTCCTAAAGGGTTTATTTATTTTGTTTAGTGTATTTCGAAGCATTTGTTACTATTGTAATTCGAGTTTTTAATGGAGCCCTGCTGGTGCTGTGGATTAGGCGTTGGACAGTTTACCTTAAGGTCAGCAATTAAAACCTACCAGACTTTCCTCAGGAGAAAGATGATGCTAGCTGCTCCTGTAAAGATTTATGGCCTTGAAAACTGTGGCTAGGGTTGTTATGAGTTGGATTTGACTGCGGCAGTGGTGGCAGCGGTATGACATATTCTGCTTCATTATTGTTGGTGTACAGAAAACCTAGTGACTTTAATGCTGTCTTTGGCCTCCTTGGTTAGTTTTCTTTTTACTTCTATTAGTTTTTTATGTAAATTCTCTTGAACTTTTTAGGTAATGTATGATTTTTGCAATTAGTGATATTTTAACTCTTCCTTTCTAATGTTCATAGTAGAAATCCCTTTCTCTTATTTCATTGCATTGTTTCAAGTGATCAGACTAATGTTGAATAGTAACTTCCGTATCATATTCTTGAACTTGATGGGATATTTTGAAAGTTTCATATTATGTATAATGATTTCTTTATGTTCTGGTAGACAGTTTACCAGCTTAAGAAAATTTCCTTGTATTTTTGAAAAACATGAATGGATGCTGAATTTTATTTCTCCTCCTTTTTTTGTTACCTATTGACCCAAATCGATTATATGGCTTTTCTTCTTTAGCCTGTTTAGGTAATGTAGTCCATTAATAATTTTCCAATTAGCTAATTAATTATTTTCCTATGTTGAATAAATTTTTAAGTCCTTGAATAGATCCTAATTGCATATGTTGCTTTTTTTGTTTTTCTTTCAATACTGATGAACTTGATTTCATCATATTTTATATAAGGTATTTTTCCATCTATGTTTGTAGGTGATATTGATGTATCTTTCTTTTTAAGTTTTTATTGTGAATTATGTGTTAGTTTACATGGATGAACATTATCTTTACATTTATCCTATTGTACTTTGTTTCATTGCAATGATCACAATCCCCTGCATGCATCATCAAACACCCAAAGGGTACACCCCACACTCCTTCCCCCCCCAGCCCCCCTGGCCACCAACACACCCCTCTCCCTCCCTGAGTCCAGAGTCCCCAGCTGCTCCGTCTGTCCCCATCATCATTGCCTCTGCCTCCATCCCTAGTGTCACTGCCTCCCTGGACAGGGTCTTGCACTTCACTTTTCTCCCTTGATGGTTCCAGGTATCTCTGCTCCTGGACTGCAAAATCAGCCACTCCCCTCCTTGTTACCAAACATTTACATTGACCTTTCCAACACTCCCTGTCTGACCTGATAGCAATCATTCCCTATTGAACCACAGGAATGCTTTCCCCCTCACCTTTTATCAACCCCATCCAGACAGGATGGAAACAATTCAGTGGAGATTCTGCCTTTCCCTGTACCCTGTGGAGCTTGGTTCCCTATTGAAAGCTTGTAAGCCAGTCACTTCTTGCCTTTGTAGTTCCCCCATTTTGGGTAGCCAATGTCTAAGTTCCCCATTCCTGTTGACCCTGTGTACCAATGGGTTGGGAATGATACTCAATGTAGAGATTTGTCTGCTCCTTTGTCAACTGCATCCACAAGCATAGGTCAAGTTCATCCACTTGTAGTGGGTTACTCTATCCTGTTGGTTTTGTGTATATGCTCTTGATTATGTTGAGGAATTTCTCTTCAGTTCCTACTTTGTTGAGTGTTTTTATCAGAAATGGATGTTG
>NW_006408546.1:15618145-15619114 GCF_000296735.1 Chrysochloris asiatica | reverse complement strand
GAAACTACCAGCTGTTCTGCGGGAGAAAGATGAGGTTTTCTGCTCCTGTAAAGATTTACAGCCTCGGAAACCCTGTACAGGGTCGCTATGAGTCAGAACCGACTCCACGGCACATTACAACAACAACAACAACAATTAGTTTGGTATATTTTTTTCCATCCTTTAACTTTCAGTCTGTTTTTGTCTTTGTGTAAGGTGTGTCTCTTGCAGACAGCATATTGAAGGGTCATATTTTTTTATCCATTCAGGCACTCTCTGTCTCTTCACTGGTGCATTTAATTCATTGACATTCAGTGTAATTATTGGTAGGTATGGATTAACTGCTGTTATTATGTTAATTTTTGTGGTGCTGTTTGTTCCTTTGTTTTCTGCATGCCTTCTTGTGTTGTGTTCATTTTTTGTGTGCTATTTCTTGTCGGTTTCTTCTTTGTTTTAATGTTTCCTTGTTCTGCTTTGATCTTCATTTTAATGGTAAGTTGTGAAGTATTAATTTTCTTTAGGATTACCCTATAGTCTGTTAAGTTTTCCCTGCATTTAAGACAGTCTATTGTATCCTGCCATCTACTCAGCCTTCTTACCACCTGGGTTTCTGTTCCTATGTTTTCCCCTTCTTTGACATTGTTAATATATTTTAATCTTTGTTTGGCTTCACAGGTCCTCTGAATTCATTGCTGTAATTTTGCTTCATTCTGAACTCTGCTATCCATCGACCAAGTTCCAGGTGGTGTTGTCATGTCTGTCAATCTCTGATTGTTGCCTGTTCTTGCTGGTTTTCATTCCAAAGAACTCCCTTTAGGATGTTTTGAAGTGCTGGATTGGCTTTAACAAAATCTCTTAGCTTCTGTTTATCCTGGAATATTTTGATTGCACCATTGTATTTGATTAAGAGTTTTGCTCGATAGATGATTCTTGGTTGGTAGTTTTTTTCTTTTAGGTTTTTATTTATGTCTCCCCATTGCCTTCTTGCCT
>NW_006408546.1:15615713-15617045 GCF_000296735.1 Chrysochloris asiatica | reverse complement strand
ACAGAAACAATATAAAAGCAGAGACAGAAACCACCAATCAAAAACAAAAATAAAATTGTGATTGACACTGTTCACTGGCCTTTGCTGTGCAAAGGGTCCCACCTATGTAAACTATGGGGCCGGTTCCCAGGGTCAAAATGTCATAAGAAGCTGCCTGTGGGTTTCCTCTCTGTGCCGTTGGAAAACTGTGGGTGAAAGGTTGGATCCTTTTGGGGGTGTGCTCCCTCCCGCCTGAAGGCATCTGGGCTGTGCAGTGAAGGTACAATCGGGGTGAAGAGGAGAGATATGTGAAAGATGAAAAATTGGTCACACCTCTCCCTTCAGACATGCCACTCTGTGGCTTCTAGTGCTGGGTCACTGCCGCCACTTGGCTATGTATTATTTATTTTTTGTGTACTATATTTACCAGGGTTTAAGAATACTAATTTTAAATTAATTGTGTTGATTAAAGGAGCACACTCGGGGAGAGAAGTGGACATGCTGAAGGAGCTCCAGCTCTCCCTGTCGGTCTTTCTACTGCTTGCTTGTGGCTTCCTCTACCAGCTGACCCTGAAGTCCAGCTGCCTCTTCTCCTGCATGCCAACCTACAAATCCCAGCAGGGCCCGGAAGCCCTCCTGAACCAGCATCACAGCATAGTGTTCCTGGAGACCTCTGAGAGAATGGAGCCACCTCCCCTTGTTTCCTGTGCTGTGGAATCAGCTGCCAGGATTTATCCTGAGAAGCCTGTGGTGTTTTTTATGAAGGCCCTCAACAATTCCACACAAATTCCCCCAAATGCCACTTACCCAGCCTTTTCCCTTCTCTCAACAATAGATAATGTTTACCTCTTCCCTTTGGATATGAAAAAGCTATTTGAGGACACACCACTGTTTTCATGGTACACTCAAGTAAGTGGTTATGGAATCTTAAAATGTCAGTGTTGGGAGGAACCACAGAAGATGAGTCCACCTTACTTACTGTATAGATGGGTAGATGGATGTTCAAGGACTCAGTGTCAGAGACAGGACTAGAACCCAAATCCTTTGACCCTTGCCCAGTCCTTTTCTGCCATGCTGAGTCCTGAAGCAGGTAACTAGGAGAGATTTAAATTAGTCTTATCTTTAGTGTCTGTTGTCTTTTGCTTCCAGCCTTGTTTCTTTTAGGATAAAAAAAGAATTTATATAAAAATAGTTGCTAGTATAATTTATTTTTTCACAAGAGAAGAGTGACTAGTGTAGATTTTGCATAATATTAGTTCCCTACATCACATGAGTTTTTAATAAGTTATCTTCACTGTGTTTCAGTGTTGGTTATTGTTGTTGTTGTTAAGTGCCGTCAAGTTGGTTCTGACT
>NW_006408546.1:15613375-15614527 GCF_000296735.1 Chrysochloris asiatica | reverse complement strand
GGCTGTGGTCTTTGATCTTCATTTGTAAATATTTAAGTCCTCTTCACTTTCAGCAAGCAAGTTGGCATCATCTGCATATCGCAAATTGTTAATGAGTCTTCCTCCAATCCTTATACCATGTTCTTCTTCAAATACTTCAGCTTCTCATAATAATTGCTCAGCATACAAATTTAATAAGTCTGGTGAAAGAATGTAACCCTGGCACACACCTTTCCTCATTTTAAACCATTTAGTGTCCCCTGGGAGTTCTGGTGTTGTGCTGGACTGCAAGGTTGGTTTGAATCACAAGGTCAGCAGTTCAAGCTCACCAGCTGCTCCTCAGAAACCCTGTATATGGTTGCTCTGAGTTGATCTGACTCGATGACACTTAACAGTACAACAGTTGTCCCCTTGTTTTATTTGAACGACTGCCTCCTGGTCAACATACATGTTCTCAAGAGCACAACTAAGTGTTCTGGAATTCTCATTCTCCACAGTATTATCCATAGCTTGTCATGATCCACACAATCGAAAATCTTTGTGTAGTAAATAAAGCAGAGATAAACACATTTCTGGTATTCTCTGTTTTCAGCCAAGATCCATCTGATGTCAGCACTGATATCCCTTGTTTCATGTCCTTGTCTGAATTCAATTCGAACCTCTGGCAGTTACCTGTCAATATACTGTTGTAACCATTTTTAACTTATCTTTAGCAAAATTTTACTTGCATGTGATACTGTCCAATGATTTCTGCATTCCACTGTGTCACCTCTTTTTGGAATGGGCATTAATATGGGTGTCTATCAATCACTTTGCCAGGTCTTCCAAATTTCTTGACTTAGATGAGTAAGTGCCTCCAGTGCTGCATCAGTTTGTTGAAAGATTTTGATTTGTATCCCATCAATTCTGGTAGCCTTGTTCTTTACTTATGCCTTTAGTGTACCTTGGATTTCCTCCTTCAGGACCATTAGCTCATGATCATATGCAATCTCTTGAAATGGTTGAACATAGATCAATCTTTTTGGTACAGTGATTCTGTATATTTCTTGCATTTTCTTTTGATCCTTTCTGCATCATTCAACTGTTTGACCCGTTGAATTCTTCAATAATGCAAGTTGAGGCTTGCATTTTATCTTCAGGTCTTTCAGTATGAGAAATGCTGAGTGTATTCTT
>NW_006408546.1:15588481-15593231 GCF_000296735.1 Chrysochloris asiatica | reverse complement strand
CTCCTTTCCTGCACTTCCACCCGATCTACCATCTTGTTTGTTCTCCTTGGTTAGAGTTATTTTGACTCCACATTTTATTTTAAAGGAGAGGAGAAGTTTTCCCTGAGAAAGGAGATCTTTTCTGTAAGGGTACAGGAATCCTTCAAAGTGATCTTTTCAAGTAACTATCTAGAGTGGTTGCATTGCCTAAGGAAGAGGCTCTGTACAGCCAATGCTTGGCATGTGAGAATTACACATTTTTTATTGTTAGATTCTCAGATTTTTCAAGAGAAGCCAGCAAACCAGAATTTCATGTAAAATCCTCCATCAGATAAAATGCTTGTCTATCTATACAACAACATGGAAGAGCTAACAATGGCCAGCACGGCAGTGTTGGGAGAGCTTGTCCCAGACACCTCAGATACTCTGGGTTTCTCTAGGAAAGTGGAGTCTGGAGCTGGCTGTTCAATGTGATGTGGTCTGCAAAAATGTAAAGTCTACCTTCAATCAGTGAATAGGTCCCACTACTTCCTGATACATATCTAGGTATAGGGGAAGAGACGAGCTGTAACAGTATCTGAGGTAGGTTAGCGAGTAAAGGGCTGGTACTAGGTTGAAGAAGGCAAAGGGCTGATACTAGGCTGAAGAAGCCTTAGATGCTGAGAATCCACCCTCCTGCCCTCCCACTGAGGTCCCTGGCTGGGGTAAATGGTTTGCGCTTAGTCAGCCTGATGTCAAATAGGTTTGCTTTCCCACCCAACAGTTATGGCTCAGTTGCTCAGGGTGCAGGAATCCCTGCTGGACTAGCCACCTAGGACCATATCTTTTGGCTTGTTCCTGGGCCATAGACTATATATATCTGACTCCACTGTGGCTGTCAGATCTTATATGTGCTGAGGCAGTGATGGGATAACAAGACAGTTATCCTCATATCCTTCCTTATCCGTGCTATGTGACCTAGTCTTCTATAAGCTCTATCCCCAGACATCTACAAAAGAGCTTGGCACTCAATAACTCTTTACTGCACTGAATGTTGAATTGTGGTCCAGTGAAGAAAGGATGTAAAAGGTTCAATGAATGGGAAGTATTTGTTTTGTTTTTTATTTATTATTTTAAATGTACTTTTAAAAACTTTTTATTTTAAACATTTCCAACCACACACAAAAGTAGTGTAGTGATCATTAGTGAACCCAATACACTCATTACCCACTTCATGAAACTCCCTCTTTCGAGCCAAACATGTCCAAGACACCATCTTCTCTGGCTTTTCGCAATGCTAAGGAAATTCCTCGGAGTCCTGGTGTAGTGCTGTAGGATAAGCACTAGAGTGCTAACCACAAGGTTGGTGGCTCAAACCCACCAGCTGCACCTTGGAAACCCAGTGTCGCTATGAGTTGGAACTGACTCCACAACACTCAACAAGAACAACAACAACAACATGACAATTCCTCAGGTGACTTTGTGAATTCTCTTTTCTCCCATGTGACCCAACGAACTGTCTTTCTGAAGTCTTCCTGGTTCTCCAATTCTTGGGTACTCCTCTTTTTCTTACAAAATCTCAGCCCATGACCCTTCTTCATTGACCCTTATAGCACAAGCAGCATGATATAAAGCAAGCAGAAGATGGTTAAGAGCATTGGCTATGGAAGCACATTAGTTAAGCATTCAGGTCAGTGGTTTGAACCCACAGAATGCTCCTCAGGAAAAGAAGTGGTAGTCAATTTCCCTAAAGATGGTTGTTTTCCTTAGCATTCTGGCTAAAAATTCTGACTCATAGCGCTTCATGGAAGCAGGAATAAGTTCTCATTTTCTGCGCATTCTAAACTTCCAAAAAAACCTAATCCTTAGCACGAAGTTGTTGAGTGCTATTGAGTCCGTTCTTACAGCGACCCTGTACAGGGTTTCCAAGGAGCAGCTGGTGCGCTTGAACTGCCGACCTTGAGGTTTGCAGTCCAATGCTGATCCACAGTGACACATCAGGAGTCCAACCTCAGAAACCCTATGGGAGTCACAGATATGCACTGAGTTTAGCTCTGCCACCTACTGACTTGTGAAGGTCACTTAATCTTTCAATGTCTTGCTTTCCTTGTCTGTAAAATTAGGATCAACCAAGATAATCTACATGAAAAGTCATCTAGGTGGGTTCTATGAGGTTATGCATGTAAACCATGCACTGTTAGCTGTCTGTCTCTTCTAGTTGACAAAGCGCTTCATTGAAGCCGGAATAAGTTCTAATTTTCAGTGCATTCTAAAATTCCCAAAAAACCTGGTGCTTAGCACAAAGTTGTTGTTGAGTGCTGTCGTGTCAGCTCTTCTTTTTCTTTTTGCTTTTTGGACTAACACTTTTTTCTCTTTTAAAAAAGTTTTTATTGTGAATTGAATGAAAGTTTACAGGGCAGATCGTCAGTTTTACATTCAACAAATCATAGAACTTGTTCCATCACAATGATTACATTCTCCTCCATGTACCATCAGTTAACAGTATTTCTCTTTATTCCCTTTAGCTCTTTTAAAAGAAAAACAAAAAGCATTCAGGCATATATAATAATTTACACCTCCAAAGGGCACATTCTGCAAGTTGGCTTCACTGCCACCATCTCTTAGTGCCTCTCTACCCATGAATCTAGAGTCCTCAGCTGCTCCCCCTCTCCATGTCCCCATCTTTGCCTCCATTTCTGGTGTCATTACTTCTCTGGATAGGGTCCCACATTCCGCTTGTGCTCTTCTTCCTTGATGGTCCTAGGATTCTTTGTTTCTGGACTGTAAGATTAACTGCTCACCAATTTTTTGTTGCAAAACTTCTACCTTTACAATTATGACAGTCACAATTAGTCATGATAACAATTACTCACTACTGAATCATAAGAATCTTATCCCCACCTCTTTTAACCAGACCCATCTAGACAAGATGACAACTATTCAATGTGGACTCTTTCTTCCCCCCATACTCTTAAATTTTACTTCCTCTTGAAACCTTGTAAGCCAATCACTTTGTGTTTTATTGGACCCTCATTTTAGGTAGCCAATGTCTAAGTTGCCCGTTCCTCTTTACCCTATGTACAGAGGGGATAGCATTGATACTTGATGTGAAGACTCCTTCCCTCTCTGTTGGTATTTAGAGTTACCTATGAGTATAGGTCAGGTTCATCAAATTGTAGCAATTTACCCTTGTTTCCTTTATAAAAATTAAAAAAAAAAAATCTTCCTTTAGACGAGTTCTGATTATCAAGCCATTGAGGCTAGGTCAAATGTCTACTATATGCACATTTGGGTGTTCTGTGTCTCTTCCCTCACTTCTTATCTGCTGGATGCTTCACTCTCAGCTCTGGCCCTCTGTGGCTATGTCCTTGTCCATGGACTCAGGTGTCCCCAGGTCTTACCACACATTGGATCAGCAGCCCTTCCTCTTCTCTCTCTCATCTCCAGGTCAGCGGGAGTCAATGGACTGTGGTTGAACTCAGCCCACTTCTTCATTGCTGCCTTTCCCCCTTTTCCACTCACCAGTAGATCAATGTGGTCATCAGCAAGCTTATGTGCCTGCTCATGTGTTCCTTTTGGGTTTCAGTCTTAGAGGGGGGTTTGTCCTGACGGAACTTGATTGTTTGTCTTGATGGCTTCCAGATGAACAGCTTGCTTATTCTTGTAGTAGCCAGTCACACTGCCATTTTAGTTTTGGGTTTTTCCTGATGATCTTTCTTTGAAGATTAATCTTCTGTCACTCTGGCTATTCCAGGCTGGTCTGCTTGTCCTTTCTAGAGGGAGTGTCTCACCTCAGAAGGTTCTGGATGGTACTCAGGATTTCCTCATAATGTCCTATGCTCTGCAAAGGCTTTGCAAGAGGCCTGTTTCACTGGGCAAGTTCTAGAACCCCTTTTAGGTATTCCAATCAGTTATAGGCTAAAGATGAGCTTACAAGTTTCTCTAATCATGTTTCCTGACTTTTCCTTTCTATCCCATTCAAGTGTATATTTTACAATAGTAGGCAAGGAAAACCAATATTCATAAGACAGTCAAACATCTTAGTATTATTTCCCCTCTTCAAACTATGCCTAGATCCCTGTATCACAGAGCCCTGTTGTTCCAAGTTTAAGCATGCTTCACTATTTACCTCTGTCCCACTTAGCCCATGCAAACCTGCTTCAGTGTTCCCCTATCTTTCTTGTTCTTCTACCGTCTCACTCTTCTTGTATTGCCCTCCCCAACGCTCAAACTATGATGTATCTGCCTTTACCCTGTGCTCTACCGTCCCTTCCTTCCATCTCCCCCGAAACTCCTCACCCTAACCCCACCATTGTAGTTACCTTATATTCCATTAACTTTTACCCCATTTAAGATAGTCTATTTTATCCTGTAATCTATCTGACCTTCCCACCACCTAGATCTCTGTTCCTCTGTGTTTACCTTCTTTCACATTGTGTTAGTTTTGATCATAGACTCACCTCCCAGATCCTCTGATTTTTTTCTTATAATTTTATTCTCTTCCATTTGTCTATTGACTTCCAAGGTGATGCTGCCACGTATGTTAGTCTCTGGTTGTTATCTGTTCTTGTTGGTTCTCTGTCCACAGAATTCCCTTTAGGATGTTTTTCATCACATGGTTGGTTTGGCAAAACCCTTAGCTCCTTTTTATCCTGGAATGTTTTGATTACACCATCTTATTTGATTGACAGCTTTGCTGAGTAGAAGATTCTTGGTCGGCAGTTATTTTCTTTCAGGGTTTTATAATGTCTCCCCATTGTCTTCTTGCCTGCATGGTTTCTGTTGAGAAATC
>NW_006408546.1:15577908-15587545 GCF_000296735.1 Chrysochloris asiatica | reverse complement strand
AGGATTTAATTATTGGCCTGTTTCATTTTTAGTCTACCTGTCCTGCTCCACAACCCCCGTTCATGTCTTTTTCCTAATGATAAACAGTTCAGGGCCCGCTGTGGATGTTTTGCGCTGTCGTTTAATTTTAAGTGAACATTGTCCCTTTAAATTTTGAGGAGATCTGTGCGTAAGCATAATAGAACCCTCCAGGGGTGGGGCTGTGGATTCTGCTCACTCAGGCACCCCCTCTAGTCACCAGAATTGAGGTGCACAGACAGCAAGAGGTCAATAAACAGATATGAAGAAAAGAGTGTTCACACCTTTATGTCCGCAGTTCTGTCAGGTGTCCATGGTGGCTCTCATCCTTCCATGGTTCAGGCTTGCCCAAGATGGCTGCTCAGGGAGCAGTTGAGCTCCTTGGGTTTGACAGCACTGGATTTCTTGTTTCTGCTACAAAGTCCACTGGCTGTAAGCCTTCCAATTTTCTAAATATTCCTTTATATGTGGTTCAGAGATCTGGGAGCATCCCCTGAGCCTGCTTGGTCCAGTATTCTGTGTTGTTGCTGACGGAGCTCTTCACTGCCCTTCCACTGATCCACCATCTTGTTTGTTCTCCAAGTATTTGGTTTTTGATATTACCTACAAGTTAAGCCTGAGTGCATGTCAAGTTCACATCCTCATAATATTCCTGCAAAGACGTGTTTGCTGTTGTTGTTAGGTGCCATTGAGTCAGGTCCAGCACATAGAGACCATATGCACAACAGGTTGAAACACTGCCAGGCCCTGAGCAATAGCTGCTGCCATAGAGCCAATCATCTTGTTGGGGGGTCTTTCTCTTTTTCGTTGATACCCCACTTTACCTATATGATGTCTTCTCCAGGAACTGTTCCCTCTTGATAATATGTCCAAAGTATGCGAGATGAAGTCTCCCTATCCTGGCTGCTAAGGAGCGTTCTTGCTGTATATTTTTCAACACAGACTTTTTTGTTCTTGTAGCAGTCCAGGCCTCTTTGGATATCCTTCTCTAACACCGTAACTGAAATGCATCAATTCTTGTATGGTCTTCCTTTTTCATTGTACATATTTCACATACATAGGAAGTTATCAAAAATCTGTTTACAGATGGGAAAATGGAGACTTGTGAAAATCACACACAAACCTACACAGGTACTTTTGGAGCTATTTTTGCAAACCTAAAGGACAGCATGGGAAGAGAGTCAAGTAGCAGATACTCGGCTTCACTACAGATATCACACTCACTTAACTCAGGAGGACACAGACCACAATGACTGCCAGGACCTAGGCTGAACCTAGGGATTGTTGTTGTTAGTTGACATCAAGTAAACTCTGACTCCCCCTTCACTAAGTTGGTTCTCATAACAACCCTGCTTTGTTGTTGTTCTGTGCCTGGAGTGGGTTCCAACTCTTAGCGACCCTGTACAGGGTTTCCGAGGCTGTAAATTTTTACAGAAAGCCTCATCTTTCTCCTGTGGAACAGCTCGTAGTTTCCAACTGCTGACCGTGAGATTAGCAGCCCAATTCATAACCCCTTAACAACACTGCTAGGTAGAGTTACTTTTTCCCATTTTACAGATGAGAAATAGAAAAACTAAAGGTCAGAGAGGTTAAATGACTTTCCCAAGATCACACAATTATTAAAGGAGCTCTGGTAGCGTAATGGTTACGAATCGGGCTGCAAACCACAAGGTCAGCAGTTTGAAACTACCAGCGGTTCCGCGGGCGAAAGATGAGGCTATTGGCTCCCGTAAAGATTTGCAGCCTCGGAAACCCTGTTCAGTGCCCCTATGGGTCGGAACCGACTCGACGGCACTTAACAACAACAACAGAAATCTTTGACTCCAGAGCCCAAAATTTCCCTCTACTCTAGTGGGGGCAGGAGCCCCTGGAGTGAAAAGAGTGCCGAGGAGAGGAGAAAGACCATTCTCCATCAGAGTAGATGGCTCACAGACATCCTACTTGGTCCTGGTTCTTCTCCCTCACCCCCACCCATGCCCCATCTAGTTTTCCTTTGGGAGTTATACAACAGACAGAGTTTAGCATTGCAGATTTGGGCTGGGCTGGGAGAAGGCTGTAACAATGATTTCCCAGAAATCTCAAGTTTTAGCAAGGTGAGGTTAGAAGGGTTGACTGGCTGAAGGGGTCAGGGACTGGGTTTCCCAGCCCAGATTCTCAGGAGAGACCAGAAGGTGGAATGGGGTGTAAATGTGTGTGCATGTGTGTGTGTGCCTATGTCTAACTGACCTGGGCCACCAACAGAGAATTCCCTTTAGTCTAGTTGTTGTTAAGTGCCGTGGAGTCTATCCAACCCATATCGACCCTGTATAGGGGTTCCAAGGAGCAGCTGGTGAGCTTGAACCACTGACTTTGCATTTCAAACGATTTTGCAGTCTGACGCATTAGCCCACAGCGCCACACCAGGACTCCAATTTAGTCTAGAGCAGTGGGTAAAGCTACAACTACAGCTACTGTGTGTGTGTTGCGTGTGCGTGAGCATGTTGTGTGTGTAGATGGGGGCATGTTCAGTCTCTCTGGACGCACGGAGCTCAGCCTCTTAGCTAGGGCAGGGAATCATTAACTTGGATCTTGGATTTTCCTAACCAACTAAACACGGCATTCCTTGGCTCTCCGCCTCCCCTCCATCCACAACAAATTCAAAAATAACTCGAGTCAACAGGGCTAAGGAGAAGCTCCACCCACCTCGAGGGGACTGTTGAAGGAGCAGGAGGCACCAGAGACCCCAGTACAGGAGCTTCCGGCTCAGGGAGGCTTGGTCTGCCTCCGCGCCCCTTGAGCTGGCAGCAGTGGGAGGGGCGAGCCGGCTTTGTCCCCCACCCCCGGAGCGCATCCAGGACCACGCCGCGGCGAGGATTCCGGGTAGGGCCTGCTGCAGGGCTGACGCAGCCGGGGCAAGAAGGGGAGCTGGTACTTCGGGATTTCCCTCCACTTCCTTCCACTCCGGGAGACTCCAAGGTGAACCCGGCTGCGTGGAAAACTATGCTGGGAACTCAGGCCGCATGGGTAGCGTTCTGCAGGCCGAGTGAGTCGTGCCCCGGACAGCAGGAGGTTAAATATTAGGTGGCTGGGCAGAGGGGTCCAGCAGCGGCAGAGCTGGGAGCGCGCAGCGGGCAACTCTGCCACCAGACCAGCCGCTTCCTGTGCCCAGCGCCAGCAAGCTCTGCACTCGCGCACCCTGACTGAGGAAGGACCCGTGGAGGTACGTGAGGGGAGCAATCCTCAGGACCCGGCTTGTCCAGGAGGATGGCCTTGGGTTTTTACTTTTTTTGTGAAAAAGAAAAGGAAAGTAATTTGGACTTGGTGTTTTGAGGCCTGTTCTGTAGATAAATGGGAGATCTTTCAGTAATAATATTTATAAGTGAACACTTGACATCTCCTATTCCTACCCTTCCAGCTCCTTATGTTGGGGTTTAGACTGAGCAGCAGGGGTACTGCCCTTTCGACGTGGCTGCGGATAAAGGTGCAGTCCTGGTGTGGCGCTGTGGGTTAATGCGCCAGACTGCAAAGTCAGTTTGAACTGCAAGGTTGGCGGTTCAAACTCACCACCTGCCTTTTGGAAACCCTATACAAGGTAGCTATGGGTCGGAACCGACTCGATGGCACTTCACAACGACAACAACAGATAAAAGTGTACCGGAGACTTTTTAGTTCAGGACAAGTATGCAGAAGACAGGGAAGTAAGAGGGGTCTGGGAAGACCTGGCACTGCTGTCTGGAAGGGCTGCCTGTCACTGGACTCTCCTTAGAGATCCAGGTGTTTGGTGGGAGGCCTGGTCAATGTGAGGCACCCAGGCATCTAGACCTGGTTGATCTGATTGTTTGTATGTGTGGTCACAGTCCTTTACACTCACTCTTGGAGCTTGCAACTAACTGCCCAGTAAGAACAACTCAAGGAGAAGGTGGGTCCTTCAGGACAGAGGTTGTTAATCAGTTATTTGTTTGTCATTAAGACATCAAGGGTCTGGAGACATACTGTTCCTGTGGGAATATTGTTGGATAGCATCCAACTTGATAAATTGGTCTCCTGAATTTGTACGTGTTAGGTTGGCAGCAAAAGTCTGAGTTTATTTGTGAAATATGAGAGTGCATTCTGCCTAAAGTAGTTGTTGTGGGGTCTTCTGGTCCAGGTGCTGGTGATGGGGAAATTTTAACAAGAAGCAACAGTTCCTCCATGGGAAAGAAAACATGCCACATTTGTGGTCATATTCTTCTAGATGTGAAAGCAGCTTTGATTTGTGACTATTCCACACCTGGGAAGATGGACAACATCAGTACCTAATTCTCTTATCTAAGATACTCTAAGGGATGCCAGTCAGATTATTTAAGAGAATACCTTTGTGTGGTAAAAACTTAAAATAGGTTTTTGACAAAAGCACAGGCACAGTGTTTAAAAAATATGTCCTAATGTTACTGGGACTGGGAGGCCAGCTGTGAGGGCGAGCGCTGTACCTAGTGGAGCGGATCACTCTTTTGCTACCTGATGGATCCCAGAGTGCATGCAGGACCCTCTTGCCACAAGAACAGGAAAGAGCAGAAAAGGGAACTGGTTTCTTTAGAAAACAACAGATTAAGAAACATGGCCAAGATCTGTAATGATAGTGCTCCCAGAAAGCCCCTGTGCCCCTCGTATCTCGGTTGGGGTCTGTGGCACTCCCTTGCCTACTGTGTATGCACAGTCTGTTTGCAAACTGTGGGAAGGTTTCCTTGGCAGCCATACCAATTAGCGCTAATGACACACCAAGCTCCCTGGGGCAGACACTGGTGAAGTTAGCTTGGGAGCCAGGGCAGGTTTGTAAATGATTGCCTGGCAGCAGTTTTAGAAGCTTGTCGCTTGGTTCCCTTCAAGTTCTTCTGGCTGCATTTTTGAAGAAGCAGAAGAGACACTAACTGTGGTGATAGTGGTGTTGTCTAGCTATCAATTTATATTTAAAAACCAGCAAGAGTTGATTTAAAAAACAAAACAAAACAAAACCAAAAGTCTGATTTTGTGATAGTTATCTTTACAGGTTAGAGTTTGTATGTGGGTAGGTTTCAGAAGAACCATAAAATCTCCAGGAATTTTTTTCACAGTGGAATGACTGGCTTTTATGGCAATGGACTCCTGGTCACTGGGTGTATGAAGCATAGTTGGTGGACAGGCTTTCTGTATTGGATATGATCATCCCATATAGAAATCATCATCAGTAATGAAACAAGTTTGGGGTATGAGCATGTTGCCGCTGTTATTAAGTGTTGTCGAATTGGTTCCAACTCATAGCAACCCTGTATAGGATTTCTGAGGTGTTACTGGTGTGTTCGAACTGACGACCTTATGATTACTAGTCCAGTGCTTACCTTAAAGCATCACACATAGACATAATTTTTTTTTTTTTTGTTCCACTAATTTATGGTATTAGTATAGGATTGTGAAGTTTTCCAGGACCACATCAAAGCATCAAAGTGGTTAACACAGCTTCAGATTTCCTGATGATAGTAAGTAGTTCTGCCATGTTTTTCTATTCCCAGATGTGGAAAAAGCAGTCTGCTGATAATTCAGCCTGGAGAAACCCATGTGTCTGGACTCAGTGGGGGTGGGAGTGGTTTCCAAGTAACTGGGAGCATTGTCACTTGACTTTGACTTCACTCATCCTTCTTGTTGTTAGGTGCTGTGCAGTTGACTCTGACTGACTCATAGTGACCTGATACATAACAGTACGAAACACTGCTTGGTCCTGCGCTAACCTCACAATTATTGTCACACTTGAGTCCATTGCTGCTGTCACCGTGCCAGTCCATTTTGTTAGGGATTCAGGAACAAAACAAAGAATTGAATTGTACTCAGTCAAGCCCGGACAAGATACAGGGAGAATTTAGGGTCTTCAACATGAACCTTGTTGGAACTTTTTTGTGAACTATCAGCCCTTGAAGTTTGGTCAAGAAATCTCAGGTACTGTAAAATTTCCTTCTTGGGAATGATGTGTATGTTAATATTATTGAGAGGTAGTTTGGCATAGTTCAAAAACTTTGGATTCCAATATAACCTGGTTTAAATCTTGGCTTTGTTACTTAGTAGCTAATTTTAGCTGCTCTGTGCTTCAGTTTCTTTCTGTTTTAAAACTTTGTAGTGTGCATTGAGTGAAGATTTTACATTCCACAATTTATACACTTTGTTTCATTTCAGTGCAATCCCATCAGTGTAACATCATGTATCCCATTTCCTCCTTGTAATTCGTATTTCCATTCCTTCTTCTTTTCCAACTCTTCTGAATGCCTTTCTTAGGTAAATGCTGCCCCTTTGATCTCAAATGGCTGACCATTCCATGATGTACTTACCTCACTAGTCTTGTTGCCCCTGTTATACACCTATCTACTACTTGCCTGAAAATTGAGCCACAAGGATGAGTTCAGTTCCAGACTTGCAGGGTGACCAAGGGCATAGTTTTGGGTTCCTGTAGTCTTTTTCTGACCAGTAAGCCTGGTCTTGTTAATGATTTTGAGTTTTGTTTTATATTTTCTTCCACTCTATTCAAGACCGTTTAATGTGATTCCTTTCAGAGCTATTGGTAGTGGTAGCAGGGCACCTTCTAGTTCTTCTAGAAGTGCCAGGGTCATGGAGACAGATGTTCATGTGGTCTGCAAGTCCATTGGACTAATTGATTCCAAGCATCTTCAGTCTTCATTACTCTTCTTTCTCTGCACAGAGAGACCGGTATTTACACCTTAGATGTTGGCTCATGAGCTTTTAAGACCCCAGTTGATACTCACCAAAGTAGGTTGTAGAACGTTGTATTTATGGACTATGTTATGCCAGTTGACCACGGTGTCCCCTGTGAACCTTAGTTTCTTCATCTGTCAGATAAGCAATAGGTACTTATAAGGCTGTATGAGGAGTTGTTGTTGTTAAGTGCCGTTGAGTCTGGTCCGACTCAAAGCAATCCTGTATAGGGTTTCTGAGGAGCAGTTGGTGGGTTTAAGTCACTGACCTTGCAGTTAGAAGTCCAGTGCTTATTCCGAAGTACCACACCAGGACTCCATATGAGGAGTAGAAATAACATAATTTAAAGCTGGCAGAGTGCCCGACACAAATATTTAATAAGTGATAGTTGATATTATCATCACTGTCTTCACATTTCCCCAGGTCTGCTTGCCTTTTCATGCTGGATCCTTAGGGGTTGTAGAGAAAGATAGGTATGGCATTTTAGGGGTGCAGTGAAACCTCATGAACTCAGACTCTTGACTCAGAATTATGTATAACTGGGACTGGGATGCCACCCTCTTTGTTTACAGAGTACCTTTTGAGTGTGAACATGAGGGTGTTGTTGTTGTTGCTATGTGCATTCGAGTCAGTTCCGACTCATTTGTGACCCTGTACAGGGTTTTTGAGGCTGTAAACTTACGGGAGCAGAAAACCTCATTTTCCCCCCACAGAACAGCTGGTAGTTTTGAACTGCTGACCCTGAGGTTAGCAGCCTGATTCAAAGGCCTTGGTATTCTTACAATCACTTCCCATTAATGTTCTTTGGCCACCAGCAAGGGCTCCTATACACTAAACCTTTATTAGCAGCCAGTTGGATTAAGCTATGGATGGCAGATGGTCAAAAAAAGCAAACATTTTACTATGTTTGAATAGAATTTTCCTCCGATATAAGCCCAAACTAACACTTCTGGTGTATTATTGTAGGATAAGCACTGGATTGTGCTCTAACAGCAAATTCAGCCATTCAAACCCTATACAAAGTTGCTATGAGTCGAAACCAACTTGATGGCATACAACAACCCCTTTTTTTGCTTAGATCCACATCAGCATTTGTTGAAGCAGCAGTCTAGAAATCAAACAACGTATTGCAGTAGGCAAATTTGGTATGCAAGACTTCTTTAAAGTGTTAACGAGCAAAGATGTCACTTTGAGGACTTAGATGAGTCTGGCCCAAGCCTAGGTATTTTCAATTGCCTTACATGCATCTGAAAGCTGGGCAATGAATAAGGAAGACTGTAGAAGAATAGATGCATTTGAGTTATGAAGTTGGAGAAGAATATCCAAAGCACCATGGACTGCCAGAAAAACAAATCTGTCTTGGAAGAAGTGCGGCCAGAATGCTTTTTTGAGGTGAATGTGTCAAGATTTATGTCACATATTTTGGATATTCTTGTATCGTGGTGGTTACAAGTTAGGCTGCTAACCTCATGGTCAGAAATTTGAAACTACCAGCCGTTGCTCAGGAGAAAAATGAGACTTTCTGCTCCTGTAGAGATTTACAGCTTTAGAAACCTTCTACAGGGTTGCTATGAGTTGGAACTGACTTCATGGCATACAACCATGACCACCACCATCAGGACAGACCAGTTTCTGGAGAAGGACATCATGCTTGGCAAAGTGGAGGGTCAGTGAAAAAAAGGATGACCCTCATTGAGATGGATTGACACAGTGGCATCAACAATGGGCTCAGACCTGATGATTATGAAGACAGCACAGGATTGGCAGTGTTTTGTTGCTGTGAGTCAGAATCGACTTGATGGCACCTAACAACAACTCCACTTTAAGGATCCCTAGTGGTGCTGTGCATTAGGTGTTGGGCTGTTAACACAAGGTTGGCAGTTCAAATCCAAGAGAGAAAGATGAGGCTGTCTGCTCTTGTAAAGACTGATAGTCTTGGGAACCCTATATAAGGTTGCCAATTCCATGGCAGTGTTTCTGAATCCCATTTCATTCTTTACCCCCGTTCTTTGTAGTCCATATCCTCATCTCTCCAAGACTTGAAACTGAATTATAGAATTTGAGGTGGACATTCTAAGATGTAGACAACTCTGCTTAGTCCAGCAACAACCTGTACTTCAGGAGTTGTGTTAGAGTCTGGGACAGAGATATCCATAAGCGGTGGTCTCAGTCCTCATAGCCAGGGAATTGTGGAGGAGGAGAGAGACAGAAATGTCCTGGTGTGGGCCCCTCCTTCATGCCCCCACATACCCTTTCCTGGCTCCTATCCTGACACTTAGGAATCTGTAGGGTAACTTCTGTGTATTTTTCTGTTTTTCTAGAAAATAAACTCTGGAGCCAGATTCCTATCACTTACTTATTATGTGATTGTGGGAAAACCACTTCCCCTCTTTCTTCACCTTTTAGATTCTTCATCAGTATAATGGGTTGTAATGACAAATCAAGCCTGAGGGTTGTGTGTGGAGTATAGTAGGATTCGGGAAAAGTTTACTCTGGTTACAATGGCAGGAGTGATTGCCTTCAATCCCGAGTGGCAGTCATGATACCTGACACTTACTATGCAATCAGGAACCATTTGGTGACAGGATGGATGAATGGATGTTATACAGGCATCCAGCACAGGACAGAGTATGGTTTCAGCAACCAAAGGAGTACACGCTCTGTACTCTGGGAACGTAGCAGAGGGGTGAGGGATTCCATCTGTAGGTCTGCAGGGATTTCTGGTGGTGGTCATGCATGAGCAGTGCCTTGAAACATGCATCCAACTTTAGATGAAGCAGAGGAGGTAGCTGTCTACACCAGGAAGAACACAACATAGTGAGTAAGAGCCCAGTCTCTGGAACAAAGTTGCCTAGGTTTGATTGCTGCTTTCTGGAGCTTGGGCAAGCTTCTCTACTTCTCTGAGGCTTTCTGGAGCTTGGGCAAG
>NW_006408546.1:15573756-15577808 GCF_000296735.1 Chrysochloris asiatica | reverse complement strand
TTCTCTACTTCTCTGAGGCTTAGATAATAATAGTGCCTACCTCAGGAGAACATGAGTTTTTCTTTATAAAAATTTTAAAATGCAATAAGCCTAACATATGGAATATAATCTATATGAACAACAAATAGATGTTATATAAAATGCAATAAATAAATACAAATAAAATAAGGAAACAGCCCACAAGTATGAAAAATGGGCAGTGAGTAATATGGTAGGTGATGTAGCTAGAAAGGTATTCTGGAAATGGTTCACAGGTGTCTTTGAATGTCTTCTTAATGAATTTGGAATTAGTCCATGAGGAGCACATAAAATCCATTCCCACATGGCTGAAGCACACAGTGGCTGTCTTTTTTAGAGAGGATGTGCATTCTCTAGGTTGTCATACTTCCCAACAATCCATGTTTCAACCCTCCCTACTGGAGTGGTGTTGTATCCATTGGCCTGGGTTATAAAGGGCTCTGCTTGTATAACAAATGCTCGGGTGATGCTGATGCTGCTAGTTCAGGGATCATACTATGAGAACCACTAATTTATTGTATCTTGGACTCTAGATGAGGACTCAATTGCCATTTATCATTTATTTTGTACTATGGCGTATTACATATCTAGCACATTCTATGCCATTTAATGCTATGTTCTTGGCCCCAGTATGGGTAGGATAAATGGGCCAGAGAGAAAGAGATTTGGAAAAGGCTGAGGCTCAATCTAAATTAGGGTGATGGGTAGCTGAAGCTAGAGGTATGTGTGAACTCATCCCCAGGGAAAGTGTGCAGGAAGAAATGGATGAACAGTCTAGGGGTGGGCACTGGCACACTCTACTGCAAAGAAAAGGTAGAAGTACAGTAACTGACAGAGAAGACAGGAAAGACCATTCAAACAGGTAGGAGGATTACAGACAGTGAGCTGATGGAGATTTTTCAGCTTTGTTATTAGAGGGAAGATCGTGGGCAAACATCTGAGGCCAAAGCTTAAATAGTTAAATAGTGAGGTACTTAGGTGAGCTCACCGACTGTGGGAGGTCAGGAAGCAGGTATCCTGTTACCTTAGCCCACAGCATGCCTGGTAACTTGCTGTTGCCCGGAGGCACGGCTTGTTGTGAGGCTGGGCTTGTTGTGAGGCTCTGGTGTCTGAGGCTCTGGTGTGCTGACGTTCTAGCTTGTAGCTGAGCATGGTGAGTGTCCTATGGCCTACTCCTTTTTTCATAACCCTGCATGTTAAGTAGAAGTGTGCTGGTCTTGCCATTCGTGGCCCTGATGGGGTTACTTGTAGCTGGATACTTTTGTTTCTGGAGTACATATTGGGGAAGAATATCTGAGAAGGGCAAGATAGGAGTTAAAACCATAAAGGCAGGGAGGCATTCTTGAAAACCAGGGTTTAGATTTGGTACTGTGGGCCACAAGGAACTACAATGAGCTCTTGAAATGTGATTAATACTCCATGGTAACCCCAATGACGAGCACTGGATCTGACACATGTAGACATCCAGTTAAATGAAGGAACAGTTGGCAAAGGAATGAATTGGAAGTTTGAGAGGCAAGAAAACTTAGAACAAATATCCCCAAGAGTCAGTGTTGGGTGGATCAAAGTCCATAAGCTTTGTAGGTAGAAACACCTGCATTTGTAGTTCAGCTCTGACCTGCTATTTAAACTTCTCCAACACACACTTTCGTTGTTTTTGATGGAAGTAGTGATACTGGTTTGTGGGGTTTGTAATTGGTATTTATATCTAGCACTGAGGCTGGTACTCCCTGAACATTGGCCAGTATTATTACTCAGTGCTTTCTCTTTGGGTCTCCTCTGATCCGGTCCCATGAGGTAGGCAGGGCAGGCCTTATCAATGCCGTTTGCAAATGAAGATCCTGAGGCCCAATGAGCTGCCTTTCCTGGAAACCTTCCCTCTTTGCATAGTCAGCCCTACTGTTTCCTCTAAGCCTTTCTCTTTCATGAGGTCACTGACCCTGTAAATACAGGAGAAGGAGAGGATGGGGTGCGGTGGGCATTTGGTGGCTCTGCTCCCTTGGTAAATTGCTGAATTTTATTCTGAGGTAAATGTAGGGTTGCAATGCATATATTTGACAGCTTTCTCTGACTGAGACCTCTGGTAGGCACGTCTGCTATGCAGGTGAATCTGAGGTAGGGGAATTCACTGAGGACCTACTGTGTGCCAACCTTTGGTCTGGGTGCTTCAAATACCTTACTCCTGACCACAAGCTTGCAAAATGGGCCGTATTGTCCTCAACTGACATAGAAGGCTGAAAGATGTGAAGTGACTTGTGATCACAAAGTCTACACCTTTTCTTTTGACAGTTCTGGCCCCATTAGTACATATCATACATACATACCATATGTATCATGTATAGATACCATGCATACATACTGTGTACCTTCTGGGCCTCACCTCACTGTCTTAGACTCCTGCTGGCCAGCGGTGTGGTACAGTGCATGTGGCCACGTGCACGTAGACTAACTTGGACTCAATTCTCGTTTTCCAGGCACTCTCTCAGCTCTTTGGCCTGCTGCCGTGGCCTTGGTGGCACCCTCCTTCAGTCGTCAGCCCCGGGCTTCCACCGCCCATGCAGCCCTCCATGGCCGCTGCTGAGGGCCTCAGCAACTCCCTTTTTGGAGTCTATACACTCCCTAACTTCAAGTTCCAGCCACGACGTGAGAGTGTGGACTGGAGGCGCATTAGTGCTCTGGATGTGGAACGTGTGGCACGGGAGCTGGATGTGGCCACCCTACAAGAGAACATCACTGGCGTCACCTTCTGTAACCTGGACAAGGAGACGTGCAGCCGCTGTGGGCAGCCTGTGGACCCAGTGTTGCTGAAGGTGCTGCGCCTGGCACAGCTCATCATCGAGTACCTGCTGCACTGCCAGGACTGCTTGAGTGCCAGTGTTGCCCAGCTTGAGGCCAGGCTGCAGACCAGCCTGGGTCAGCAGGAGCGTGGTCAGCAGGAGCTGGGCCGCCAGGCCAATGAGCTCAAGGGTGTGAGAGAGGAGAGCCGTCGGCGCCGCAAGATGATCAGTACTTTGCAGCAGCTGCTCCTACAGACAGGCACCCATAGCTACCACACGGTGAGCAGTCTCCAGCAGGGGACAGTGGGAAGGCTGTGAACCCCAGACTCCAGACTATATCCTGCACCCTGAGGCCATGGTGGGTGGGGGTGGAGGGAGGCCTTCTCACTGGTTTAGAGCAGATTATAGAGATGCTTTTCATGGTCAGAGAGTCCAACGGGGTCTGATCAGGTTCTATAGGGTGTGTGTTTGTGTGAGACTACAAGTTTATGGAGACTACAAGTAGACCCTGACTTAGGATGGGGTTCCATTCATAAGACTCCTTTATAAGTTGGTCCTGAGGTAAGTTGAATACCTTTTAAATATTTTTTTTCTTCTCATTTTTACTATCAATATTTTTAAAATCCAAATTTGAACGTCTGTGAGTTAACCTCAGATAACCTCAGCAAATTATGTGTTCTACAACATTGTATGTAGTACATATTACTTAATGAAAAGATGACAAAAAAACCAAAGTGGTGGTTGTAAGTATGCTTTGTTGTAACTGAAATAGGTCATAAGTTGGGGACTACTGTGTGTGCCTAGAATGCGTATGTATTTATGGAGAGGGTATGTGTTTGGTGTTTATATGCGTGAATGTCTGGAGGATGTGTGTGCTTTATGGATGGTGTGAATATGTGTGTGTGTGTCTAATGTGTGCATGTGAATGTTTAGAGGGTGTATCTGTGTATAGTGTGTGTGTGTGTGCATGTGTGTATAGTGTAATATGTGCTTGTTTGTGTGTTGTTTTTAAGTGCCATTGAGTTGATTCTGACTCATAGCGACCCTGTATAGGGTTTGAACTGCCCACCTGTGGTTAGCGTGGTTAGTAGTCCAGTGCTTATCCTATAGTGTCCCAACAGGGCTCTGTTGTATGTACGAGTGTATGTAACCAAAAACAAAATGAAACAAAAAACAAAACCAAACCTATTGCCAGCAAGTCAATTCCAACTCAAACCGTCCCTTTAGAACATAGCAGAACCTCCCCATAGGATTTTT
>NW_006408546.1:15567254-15570586 GCF_000296735.1 Chrysochloris asiatica | reverse complement strand
ATAGATTTCTTGCTTCTGCCACAAATTCCCCGAGCTGTAAGCCTTCCAACCTTCTAAGTATTCCTTTATATGTGGTTTAGAGTTCTGGGACCATCCCCTGAACCTGCTTGGTCGGGTATTCTGTGTTGTTGTTGGCGGAGCTCTCTGCTATACGTCCACCCGATCCGCCATCTTGTTTGTTCCTCTCCCCATAGGATTTTGAAGGCTGTAATCTTTATGGAATCAGACTGCTACAATGATTGTCCTGTGGAGAGGCCAGTAGTTTTGAATTGCTAACCTGTGTGCACAACCACTCCACCAACAGGGCTCCTTCCATGAGTGTGTATATAAGGATGTATTTATGTAGGGTGTGAGATTTAATTATGGGTGTCTGTGTGTAAGGGTATGCTTATTAATAGAGGGTGTGAGTGTGTGTGCATGTATGGAGGGCTATGTGAGTATGGTTTGTGTGTGCATGTAGAGAATGTGGTGTGTAAAGTCACGTGTGAAAAGTATGTGTGCATGTGTGCAGTTGATGTGTGGTGAGGGACTTGTGGAGTCAAGCCTGTTCTAGAAAATGGCTGTGTGACAGTTCATTCCCCAGAGTAGCGTTTGAGCATTTGCATCTATCTGCCTGCAAAGTGTAGACTGAGACCCCTCACCTTTGATAAATCACTATGGTGACTAGCCCCTGTGCCAGACTCTGAGGATGTAGTCACAAGTCATCCTTTGGTTCAGGTCTTTAAGGAATTCATGGTTTGGGGGTGGGTGCAACAAAAGGAATCATTAAGATATAATATTAATTGATAGACTGGTAACTATAGAATTTCTATGACATGATGTTAGTGATGATTTAAAAAAAAGGGTCAGAATCCTTTCAGTAGTAAGTGACAAAAGAGTGAGCTAACTTGGTTTTGGCCAGCCAGGAACTTATTGATTAATTTATCTGAAAAGTCCAGGGGTATGACTTGTCTCAAGCGTGGCTTGCCGTATGAATTGGGTGATGTCACCAGAATCTCATTGCTTTCTATGCACCTCTAGGCTCCTCTTCTTCTGTGAGAGTTCCATTCTCAGAAAGATTCTGTCCCTTGTGGTGATGTGGTGTGAATTACTTGATATGGCTCTTCTAGTCATAGTCTTTGTAATTCCTACCAAATGACTGGGGAATGCAAAGTGTTTGTGGTTCACTAAAGGGATTGGATAGTTGTCTAATAATATAAATAAGTTACATGGCACCCTTGGGGTGGGGTCATGCAAATGAAGTATAAGGAACCCTAACATAGGGATTGGTCAGTTTTGTCATTCTGCTAGGTTCTAAATGAGCTATTTCAGAAGGGGAAGAAGTATATCACTATCATCAAGAAAAAAAACCCAAACAGCCAGGAGTTGAGTGCATCCTTTGGGCCTGAGATTCTTGCACTGCACCTTGTTGATCTAAGAAGTAGAGAGCTGTAACATCAGAGAAGTGGCAGGAAAGTGGAAGCAATAGAACCAAGAGCTCATGACAGAGTGGTGGCCCCGTAGGCTTGCTGGTGGAGTGAGTGGAGTGTCCAGGCACTTAATGGGTTGAAGGGAGTTAAGTTTGCTGATCCATGGAGCTAGATCTGAGTACATTTGGGCTAAGGCTTGCTGGCAGAGTGGGTGCTTATTCAGCAGAGCTGATTAAAGGGTTGTGTGACTGAGAGAGGTAGAGGACCAGAGAGAGGTGTGCCTGCAAGCCCGGCTGGTTGAGAATAGATTGTCCTAACCAAAGAACTCTGTCCTGAGCATTCCTGATTTGGAATTATAACCAGTTATTTCCCTAGTAAGCCCCATAATCATAAGTATGGCTGTGACTTTTGTGTGGCCGCTGTAACAACTTATCTAACCAAGCAACGACTTAATGAAGAGGGATGGTTGGCGTTAGAATTGGTAAAGGAAGAAAGAAGGTGGAGGTATGTCTTTGCGTCACAGGAATTGGCCTTGAGCTGATGTTAAGTTTGAGTCTCTTACCCCCTTGTGAATTTAGTGGAGGTTGGTGCTACCCCATCCATTTTACAGGTGGCGTGTTGGTCGCTGCAATATCCATTCTTCATTTTCCTAGATGAAGGCTAGCATGAAAGAGGACCTACATAGGTCCCAGCAGCCCAGCCAATGTCTCACCTTATCTCATTGACTATATTTGCATCTCCTGCCTATCTCTGAACCAAGCACAGGACCATGAAAGTTCTGATTGGCTTTGGTATAGGTCACATGTTCCTCCATGGAACCAGGGATGGAGTGAAAGCAAGGGAGAAAGTGATTCTCCTGATGAAAGGTGACGTACTGTTATAAAAGAGAGTGACAGCTATTCAGCCCAAAGTGAACAAATGTCCACTACAGGTCAGTAAAGTGTTATATTAGATAGAGATATGATTGTGGGAGCACAAAGGAGGGAGTAGGTGATTCTTCTCAAGGTGATTTTCAAATTGAGTCTCAATTGCAGAACACAGTTTTGTGAATGAGTGTTGTAGGCAGAGGCAGTAAGGTGCCATGGTGAGAGGGCACTCAGTATAACAGAGGATGGTGTTTGAGTGACCTGTAGATGGGGTTTATGTGGAGGTTATAGTGAAAAATGCAGTAGGAGAGGATAGTAGAGTCAGATCACAGTGACTTTGAATGCCAGGCTAAGGGTGTGAATTTCAGTCTGAAGGCAGTGGGTAGCTGCTCAACTTCTGATGTCGTTCGTAATTGTGCTGCGTAAAATGAGAAGGGGAGGAAAGAAGGATGGGATGAGGGAAAAGGTTTGTAATTTAGAATAAGATGTCTCATAAAATACTCCCTACCCCACCAAAGTTATATTCTGCCAACTAGAACTTCATTTGTGTCCCTTTAGAACTATGTGTTGTTGTTGTTAAGTGCCGTTGAGTTGATCCCTACCCATAGTGACCTTGTATAGGGTTTCCAAGGAGCAGCTGGTGAGCTTGAACCACTGACCTTGCTGTTCAAACAACTTTGCAGTCTGACGCATTAGCCCAAAGTGCCACAGTGATTAAATGCTGGGGAGTCTGCTCTTGACTCATAGTGACCCTGTGTAGGGTTTCTAGGCAGCGGCTGGTAGGTTTAAACTGTCAATCTTGTGGTTGGTAGTCTAGTGCTGATCCTACAGCATGGCAAATGAACCAGAAATTGCCAATTGTCCCTCAGTATCCACTTTCTCTTTCTTTCTTAGTAAAGAAGTTGTTGTTGTTGTTTAAGTGCTGTTGAGTCAATTCCGACCCATAGCGACCCAGTATAGGACTTGTGAGGCTGTAAATCTGTACAGGAGCAGAACACCTCATCTTTCTCCCATGGAACTGCTGGTAGTTTTGAACTGCCGACCTTGAGGTTCGCAG
>NW_006408546.1:15545463-15565699 GCF_000296735.1 Chrysochloris asiatica | reverse complement strand
CATATGGATATTATCCTATCACAGACAGCATTATACTTCAAGATAGATCTGGAAATGTTCTTTTAGGTGATGAATGCAATGCCAATCCTCTTTAATTTGTTGTTCCCAGCATAGTAAACCATATCATTGTCAGGTCCAAAATGACTAGTACCTGTCCATTTCAGCTCACCAATGTCTAGGGTATCAATGTTTATGCATTCCATTCAATTTTTGACAACTTCCAACTTTCCTAGATTTATACTTTGTACATTCCATGTTCTGATTAATAATGGATGTTTGCAGCTCCTTCTCCTCCTTTTGAGTTGTGGTCCATCAACAGATGAAGGTCCTGAAAGCTTTACTCCATTCGCGTCATCATGCTCAACTTTACAAAATGCTCTTCCCCAGTTGCATTTTGAGTGCTTTATAACCTGAGTGGCTCATCTTTTAGCGCTATATCTGGCAATACTTTGGTGCTGTTCATAATATTTTCAGTGGCTAAACATTCAGAAGTCATCTGTTCCTCCTTCTTAGTCTGTAAACTCTGGTGAAACCTGTCCATCATAGGCTACCCTTCTGATATTTAAAATACCCGTGGCATAGCTTCCAGCATCGCTTCAACAAGCAAGTCACCGCAGTACAACAAACTGACAGGCGAGTGGTGGCAAGTTCTGGTAAGCGCTATTAAAGAATGAGTCATGCCATTCCTCACACTCCTCCCTCTTGAGAAATGGAATTCAGGCAGGCCTCTTGGACTGTGAGGCAGGACCCACATACTGAAAATGAAAGAGCAGCACATGGGAAAAACTTGCGTCCTGATGATTGTGCTGTTTCCTACCAACCACGGATTGCTTATCTCCAGATTTTGTCGTAAAAGAGAGAACTAATCTTCTATCTGGTTTAAACAATTATTATAGTACTCTTGTTGTTGTTGTTGTTAAGTGCTGTCGTGTCAGTTTTAACTCATAATGACCCTGTATACGGTTTTCAAGGAGCAGCTGGTGAGCTTGAACCACTGACCTTGTGGTTCAAACCGACCTTGTGATCTAGTGCTTTATCTGACAGCACCACTCCAGGACTCCTTTATCTGGTTTAAACAATTATTATAATACTCTGTTGTTGTTGTTAGCTGTGAGTTGGTTCTGACTTACAGAGACTCTGTACAGGGTTTCCGAGGAGCAGCTGGTGGGTTTGAACTGCCGACCTTGTGGTTTGTAGGCCAGTGCTGATTCTACAGCACCACACCAGGAGACCTTAGTGTACACAACGTCTGCCAATTCAGACTGAGTTTGTTTGGATTAGGTTTGACTATGAGTGACAGAAAACTCCAAATAACAAATGTTTAAACCAGAAAGAAGATTATTTATCCCTTTAATAAACAAAATCTGGAGATAAGCAATCCATGGTTGGTATGAAATAGCACAGTCATCAGAGACCAAATTTTTTCTGTGTTGTTTCTCTCTCCACCACATCATGTGGTACCAGGACTGCTGCCTGAATTCCATCGCTCATTCTATCCAGCAGGGGGAGCACGTGTGAAGGCTGGCATGACCACTTCTTTAATGGCACTCACTAGAAGTTGCATTGCCACTTTTTCTTATGTCGTTGACTAGAGTTCAGTCACATGGTTATGCCCGGTTTCTAAGGAGACTTGCAACCTTCTTATGGCCTCATGTTCAAGGTTCCTGTTACTCAGTAAGAAAGGGAAAGTGGATATTGAGTGACAACTGGCTATTTCTGGTTCATTTGCCATTGTGCAAAAGTTGTTGTTTTTAAGTGCTGTCGAGTTGGTATCAATTCATAGCAGCTCTAATTAGGGTTTTTGAGGCTGTAAATCTTTGTGGGAGCAGAAGGCTTCATCTGTCTTTGACAGGGTGGCTGGTGGGCTTGAATCTCTGCCTTCCTTTTATTTAGAAGTCTAGTATTTATCCTACAGAGCCACCACACTGTATGTTAAGAGTTGTCGAGTCAGTTCTGACTCATAACGGCCATGTGTAGCATGGGTGGGAAACCTTATGTCTGCCAAGGGCCATTTGGGTATTTATAACATCATTTGGGGCCCATACAAAATTATCAACTTAAAATTATCCTGCTGTATATAGTTGGTCAAACGTTTAATTAACTCACCCTTAATGTTAAGACCCCCAGCAAGATGGATTGGCAAAGTGGCAGCATCAATGGGCTCAAGTGTGGCAACAATTGTGGGGTTGGCCCAGGATTTGGCAGTGTTTCGTTCTGTTGTGCAAAGGGTCACTGTGAATCAGTACCGACTCGATGGCACATAACAACAACAACAACGTAATGATTGGAACTGCATATGCCTTGGCAGAGCCATACCAAATGATTTCATGGGCCTTATATGGCCTTCGGCCTGGACGTTCCCCACCCCTGTTGTATAGGGTTTCCAAGCAGTGATTGGTGGGTTTGATCTGCTGACTGTGTGGTTAGCAGTCAAGCACTTAGCCTACAATGCCACACCGGGACTCCATGCCACACTCTATGCATGGGTAAATTTCGTTTAATCTGCCCTCTTACTCTGACTGGCTAGTAATGGTAGCCTGCAAAGCTGTACTGAGAGAGATTCTGAAGTTCTATAGTGGAGAGGTTGTATCATAGATTATATGTCTGAAATGCCTTAGGAGAAGAATGCAGAATGATAGCTGCTGCCTCTGCATCATAACCTTGGGTGGGACCTGAGCATTATTTTCTTACAATTTATTTTTATCATGTAAACATTTCAAATATTTACAAAAATAGAGTGAATAATGTGAGAGGACTTCAAAAAATTCATGGAAAAATGGAATTGAAGCATTAAAAATAAAAAATGCAAACTTTATTTCTCAAAATAAACTCCATCAAGGTCACAACGCCTTTGTAAGCAATGATACCAGCTTTTACTCCATCCCAAACACTGAGGGTCTTGCAAATTTGACCATGTCATTGTGTTCTTTTTTACATTGTTAACTGAATAAAAATGGGTGCCCCTTAAAGATTTTATAAGATTAAGAAATAGAAAGAAGTAAGAAGGAGCCAAATCAGGACTGTAAGGTGTTAGATACCTAGTGAATTTCCCTAGAAACTCTCTCAAAATTGCCCTTCTTTAATGAGAAGAATAAGCAGGACCACTGTCTAGTGGAGAAAGACTCTAGGTGAAACTCTCCTGGGCATGTTTCTGCTACCGCTTTGTTTAACTTTCTCAAAATAGTCTCACAATAAGTAGAGGTGGTTCTTCTTTGGCATTCCAGAAAGTCCACAAGCAGTGTCTTGGGCATCCCCAAACGCTGTTTCCATGGTCTTTTGCTCTAGACCAGTCTGCTTCTGCTTTACTGAGCCATTTCCATGGCTTGGTAGCCAGTGCTTTATCTTCAGGATTATACAGGTATGGTAAAGCAACATTTCATTTTCTGTTATAATTCTTCAAAGAACTGCTATAAGATCTTGATCCACTTGTTTAAACTTTCCATTGAAAGCTCTGCTGTTGTCTACAGGATATCTGGGTGCAACAGTTTTGGCATCCATTGAGCAGAACATTTGCTCAACTTTAATTTTTCTGTAAGAATTGTGTAAATGGAACCAATTATGATGTTGGTGATTTTTGCTGTTAATCATCAATCCTCTTAAACTGGGTACAAACAAGATAGATTTTTTAGCTCATAAAATGATTGTCTCAACCATTCTCAAAATAAATTACTTTTTTGTAAACTGCTTTATTTCTTTGGGGGTATTTCCCCGTAAACTTTTTGTAAAGCATTAATGATTCCACCTTTCTTCCACCCAAGCTTCACCATAAATTTAATATTTGTTCTTGCTTTAATTTTAGCAGAATTCATGTTGCTCTAATGGGGGATTTTTTTCAAACAGATGTCTTATCTTTAGTGCCTCAAGCTAGATCCTGTTCAGACATGTTATAACAAGTTTATTTTGGTGCAAAGTTTTTTTTTTTTAAATCCATGCATAGTTTCCCCCCCTACAATAAACATTTTCTATGAATCTTGGATTTTTATCTACAACCACCCAGCCCAACTGTCATCAACTCCTGGACAATGTTGTTTCACCCATTCCTGTCCCCACTTGTCCCCACTCCTGTATTAGTTTAAAGCTTATTTGCCATATAATTTCATCTGGAGATAGTTCAGCATTTGTCTAATGACAAGGATTTCCACTTTTAAACCTACATGCAGTATCATTATCACACACTCAAAAACTAACAAAAAGTCCCTAAGTGTCAAATATCCAGTCAGTATTTTTGGCCCCTTAGGGCACTGGTAGCTTTTGATATCTGTGGCACTTTCGTTTAATGTACTGGACTGCAAAGTCAGTTTGAACTACAAGGTTGGTGCTTCAAGCTTACTAGCTGCTCCTTGGAAACAGGGTTGCTATGGGTTGGAACTGAGTTGATAGCACACAGCAACAACAGGTGATTCTAATGTGTAGCCAGGGTTGATGTCACTGTCTTACTCAGTAAATCAGATTGATTTCTGAAGCAGTTCAGTGGCCCTAGAGGAATGGGAGGTGTGTGTGAGGAGAACCCAGATGACTCAAATGATCCTAATCATGTCTTCCCTACTACACCCTCTCTGTGTAGTGCCACCTGTGTGACAAGACATTTATGAATGCCATCTTTCTCCGGGGCCACATCCAACGCAGGCATGCAGGCATGGCGGAAGGCGGTGAGTCCAGACAGCAACCTGGGGCCCTCCAAGCACTTTGGAAGGGCCTGGTGTTGAGGATGGGATTGTCTTCAGAACTCCATCTCCAGCTGAGGATGTGAGGTCTGCATATGGGACTGGCAGGGTTTCTAACCCTTGTGTTGTGAAGGGTTGGGCGTGAGACAAGTGGGTTTCAGTCTTTTTCTCTGGGTGATGTTGTAGGATAAGCACTAGACTGCTAACCACAAGGCCAGGAGTTCAAACCCATCAGTCATTCCTCAGGAGAAAGATGAGGCTTTCTGTTTCTGAAAAGATTCATAGCCTCGAAAACCCTATACAGAGTCATTATGAGTCAGACTTGACTCAGTGGTAGTGGATTTGTTTTTTTGGGTTTTTGCCCAGTTACTTCTCTCTTCCATCCCCATCTCCCAGTTCCACCTATGAGTTTTAGTGACCTCTGCTCTGAGTAGTGGCAATCCCAGCCTTCTGCGAATCTACTGTTCTCTGATGCTAACTACCAGTTGCTTTTGAGCTGATTCTAACTCATAGCGACCCTGTGTGTGTCAAAATAGAACAATATTCCATGAGGTTTTCAGTGGTTGATTTTTTTTTTGAGCAGATTGTAGTCTTTCTTCCAAAGTGCCTTAGGATGGGTTTGAATCATCCAGATCTCAGTTAGCAGTTAAATGAGTTAACTGCACAATTCGGGGACTACAATGCTAACTACACATATACTTTAAATGGGACATTTCTTTAACTTCCGTATTTGACATGAGCTTATCATGATGTGAGGGAGCGCTGGTGATGCAGCAGTTTAGCTCTTGGCTGCTAGTCAAAAGGTTGGTGGTTTGAACCTACCCAGCGGCAACGAATGGGAAACACGTGGCAATCTGTTCCTGTAATGATTTTAGCCAAGAAAACCTAGGGCGGCAGTTCTCTGTCACATGCAGTTGCTATGAGTTGGAATTGACTCAAAATCACCCAACAACAACAATGTTCACTTAGTCTCTTTAATTTTACCTTTTAAAATTCTAAAATGAGTAGCAAAACTAATGTTTTTCCCCTACAGAGATTTACAAATTTTATCCATTTTTTGAATTTCAACAAGAAATATCTGTTAAGGACTTCTGAGCAGACCCTCTGCAACAAAAATGTGAGACACCAATGGAAACAGATACAGGTGGTTATTCAGGAACCCAGAGCTTCAGAGGATAGGACAGAGAGGTGGACTGAATGCCAACTGGACGAGGAAGCTGAACAGGAGCAGTGAGAGAGACGAACAATTGATAGATGATAGGACTGTTTCACTTCTCTTTTGTCAGTTTGCTGTAATGTGGTGGCTGGTGTGTTGCTGTGATGCTGGACGCCATCTTGTTGTCGTTAAGTGCTGTCGAGTTGATTCTGACCCATAGAGACCCTGTATAGGGTTTTTGAGGAGCAGCTGGTGAGTTTGAATCGCCGACTCTGCAGTTCAAATGGCTTTGCAGTCTGGCCCTTTAACTCACAGCGCCACACCAGGACTCTGGAAGCTATGTCACCGGTATTTTAAATACCATCAGGGTCACCCATGGAGTCCTGGTGTGGTACTGTGGGATAATGCACTAGACTGCAAGGTTGTTTTGAGCTGCAAGGTTGGTGGTTCAAACTCACCAGCCACCCTTTGGAAATTCAATACAGGTCACTATGAGTCAGAACTGACTTGATGGCACTTTAAAACATGGGCCACCCATGGTGGTCAGATTTCAGCAGAGCTTCCAGACTAGGACAGACTAAGAAGAAGGAGAGGCGAACTACTTATGAATGTTTAGCCACTGAAAACCTTATGAATAGCAGAGGAACATTGTCAGATACAGTGCCGGAAAATGACAGCAGAATATTGTCAGATGCGTGCCAGAAGATAAGCCTCAGGTTGGAAGACACTCAAAATGTGACTGAGGAAGAGCTGTCTCCTCAAAGGCAAACAGAAATATCAGTTATAAGTAAAAAGAAGAAATAATGTACCTACAGAACTTTAAAATGAAGGAAATCAAGTAGATTTCAAAAACAAAACAAAATTAAAAACCCAACTGTATCCCTAAAGCTGGACCAAGCCTTACTCAGCTGTAGCCCAACCCCTACCTCTAACAATAACCCTAACACTAAACTAAGCCCTAAGGAGCTCTGGTAGCGTAGTGGTTACGAATTAGGCTGCAAACCTCAGGGTCAGCAGTTTGAAACTACCAGCTGTTCCGCGGGAGAAAGATGAGGCTTTCTGCTCCCGTAAAGATTTACAGTCTTGGAAACCCTGTACAGAGTCGCTAGAGTCGGAACTGACTCCATGGCACATAACCACCACCACCAAACTAAGCCCTAGATCTAGCCATAGTCTTAACTATAACTCCTTATTCCCTGTTTTTAGGTACTTCGACTTGTAGTGAACTTATACACAATGAAACAAAAACCTGCCCGCTCCTGTGCCCTCCTTGCAGTTGTAGTTATGCTTGAGCCCATTGTTGCTGCCACTGTGCCAGTCAGTCTTGTTGAGGATCTTCCTCTTTTTTGCTGACCCTTCACTTTATTAAGTATGATGGCCTTTCCTTATTAACTGATCCCGCTAGATAACATGTCTGAAGTGTGAGAGACAAAGTCTAGATCCTTTGCTTCTAAGGAGCATTCTAAGGAGCTCTGGTAGCTCAGTGGTTACGAGTCAGGCTGCTAACCTCAAGGTCAGAAGTTTGAAACTACCAGCCTTCCATGGAGAAAGATGAGGCTTTCTGCTCCCATAAAGATTTACAGCCTTGGAAACCCTATGCAGGGTCACTATGAGTCCGCTATGAGTCAGAACCAACTACACGGCACACCATCACCACTACCAAGGAGCATTTCTGACTGTTCTTCTGGCAGTCCATGGTACTTTCAACACCAGAATTCAGATGCAACAATTCTTCTGTGGTCTTCTTTGCTCATTGTCCCAACTTTCACAGTATTGAATAGGAGTGGTGATAAAGGGCATCCTTGTTCCTATTCATGAAGGGGGAATACTTTCAGTTTCTCTCTGGAAATGTTAGTTGTTGGACTTGTATTTGTTGTTGTTGTTAGGTGCCATTGAGTCGGTACCGACCCATAGCGACCTTATGCATAGCAGAATGAAACACTGCCCGATCCTGGGCCAACCTCGCTATTGTTGCCACACTTGAGTCCATCGATGCTGCCACTCATTGGGGGGACTTCCTCTTTTTCTCTGACCCTCCACCTTACCAGACATGATATCCTTCTCCAGCGACTGGTCCTTCCTGACAATATGTCTGAAGTATGAGAAATGAAGTTTGGCCGTCCTGGCCTCCAAGGAGCAGAGCACAAGCCATCACACTATGATAAACTGACAGACAAGTGGTGGATAGAAATATAGAAAAGAGAAAATAAAAATCATTAATATTATTTAGTATTTAATATTTTGATGTATTGTCTATCAGTTTATTTTACTATATACATATGTTATTATCATATAATATGTACTTTTGACTTATTTTCATGAAAATATATCATGTTTGAAGATATGAATTTTAATATATCAGAATAGTATTCCTTCATGTGGGTATCATAATTTATTACACAGTTTCTTCTTCTTGAAGATATAGGTTACTCAAAAATTTCCCACTTCAACACCACCCTATGGTAAGCATTCTTGGGTGTAAATCTTTATTCATATCCCTGAATGTTTCTTGAATGTGAATTGCTGCAAGGGGCTAGAAATTTTGTTCTCAAGAAAATGTTTTTTATGTTCATGACCTTTTGTTCTTAGGCAGGAAGCTTCTAAGACACTCTAGTCTTCCTGTACTACTCTTACTTCAAATCACTTTATTAAACCAGATTAATTTTTACTGCATCTAAAAATTGCTTGCTTCCCAAAAGTCCAACCTGGGAAATGCCATGTCTCTTTTCATGGAAAAGGCTTATAGTTTTAATAACAGCATCATCTATCTAATAATCACTAAATGTTTTTGAAAAAATAATCAATGCATAAGTACAATTGTTTTTCTCACTAATCCTTAACTCTTGCTTTACCAGTTTGTGATTTAGTTAGAATGTTCTTTAAAAAACTTATTGTGAATTGGTGAAGGTTTACACTTTGTTTCATTTCATTGATTGCAATCCCCTTCATACAACAACAGTTTTGCCACTTCCTCCCTGTGATTCCTTCCTATTTCCATTCCATCTACCTTCCTATCCCTTCTCAACTTTGTCCTTAGGTAAATGTTGCCCTTTTGATTTTGAATGATTGACCATTCCATGGTGAGTCTGTATCACTAATGTTGTTGTCCCTCTATATACGTATCTACCATGAGTGTAAGTATCTACCATGGACCATGAGTGTAAGTTCCTTACTAGACTTGAAAGGTGGTTAAAGGGCCATGGTCTCAGGTTCCGCCAGTCTCTTTCTGACCAGTAATTCTGGTCTTTTAAAATTATTATTAATAATTTTGAGCTGTGTTCCACATTTTTTCCTACTCTGTCCAGGACCTTCTAATGCAATCCTTTTCAGAGTAGTTGGTAGTGGTGGCTGGGCACCATCTAGTTCTACTGGCCTCATAGTCTTGGATGGAGACTGATGTTCACATGTTCCATTGGTCCACTGGACTAATGGATCCCAAGAATTTTCAGTTCTTATCGCTCTTTTATTTCTAGAGTGTCCTTTTAAAAATTAATTTTGAATCTTTTTTTAACTTAAAAATTTTAGTGTATAAACTTAAAGCAACTATGATTAAAATATTCCTTCACAACACATGCTGCCTTTTTCATTTGACACTTAAAACTATGCATTTAAAGCTGTTTTATTTATTTTATATCTTAATTTTAATAGTTTGTTGTTGTTAAGTGCCATCAAGTTGGGTCCCAACCCATAGTGATCCTGTATAGGATTTCCGAGGAGCAGCTGGTGAACTTGAGCCACAGGCCTCCTGGTTCAAGCGGGCTTTGCAATCCAGCGCAATAACCAATAGCGCCACCTCAGGAGTTTACTTAGGTGTATATATTTGTCGAAACTCTGTGGCCTAGATCTGAAATAGCTACACTTTTTTAGGTAGGAGTTGTTTTAAGTGTAAGTCTATATTGTCTTATTTCCACCACTCATTTGTCAGTTTGTCATACTTTGGTGGCTTGTGGATTGCTGTGTTTTTGGAAATTGTGCCATGGGTATTTTAAATGCCAGCAGGGTCACCTATGGTGGAGAGGTTTCAGCTAAGCTTTCAGACAAAGACAGAGTAGGAAGGAGAGACAAATGTCTTCTGAATATGTAGTCACTGAAAACCTTATGAATAGCAGTGGAACACTGTCAGGTAGCAGCAGAATACTGAATATTGAAACATGATGAAGAGCCCAGAATATTGTGAGAGATAGCACTGGAAGATGAGCCCATCAGATTGGTAGACACTCAAAATGTGAATGGGGAAGAACTACTTCCTCAAAGTAGAGTTGACTGTGATGATGTGAATGGAGTCAAGCCCTCAGAACCTTCATTTGTTCATGGGACTCAAAATGGAGAGAAATAGCTGTAAACATCCATTAATAATTGGAACATGGAATGTACAAAGTATGAATCTAAGAAATTGGAAATTGTCAAAAAATGAAATGGAATGCATAAACATAGATATTCTAGGCATTAGTGAGCTGAAATGGACTGTATTAGCCATTTTGTATCTGAAATTACATGATTTACTATGCTGGGAATGACAAATTGAGGAGGAATGGTGTCCCATTCATCATCAAAAATAACATATCAACATCTTTCTTGAAGTACAACGCTGTCTGATATAGGATAATAGCCATATGTTTACAAGGAAGTCCAGTTAATACCAATATTATTAAAATGTATGCACCAACCACTAAAGCCAGTGATGATGAAAATGAAGAATTCTACCAACTTCTTCAGCTTGAAATTGATCAAACATGCAATCAAGATGTATTGATAATCACTGGACATTGGAATGTAAAGGTTGGAAACAAGAAGAATCGGTAGTTGGAAAATATGACCTTGGTGATAGAAATTATGCTGGAAATCATATGATAGAATTTTGAAAGACTAATGACTTCTGCAATGCAAATATCTTTTAAAAAAATAACGTAAAGAACTACTGTACAGCTGGACTATCTTATCACTATACACATGGACCTCACCAGATAGAATACACAGAAATCAAATTGACTGTGTATCTGTGGGAAAACATAGTGGAAAAGCTCCATATCATCAGCCAAAACAAGGCCTGGGGCAGACTGTAGAACAAACCATCAATTGCTCATAGCAAGTTCAGGCTGGAGTTGAAGAATATTAAAACAAGTTCATGAGAGCCAAAATATGACCTTGAACATATCCCACCTGAAATTAGAGATCATCTGAAGAACAGATTTAATGCATTAGACACTAAAGACCGATGACCAAAAGAGTTGTGGAATGACATCAAGAACCTCATATAGGAAGAAAGCAGAAGGTCATTAAAAAGACTAAAGAGATGGTGGAAGTGGGACAAAAGAAGAAGTGGACCTTTTGCTAGTTTACCTACTCTGGTGTGGTCCACAACCAGCTGCTGGACATGTCCTATGAGCAGCTGATGCAGTTGTACAATGTGTGACAATGGCAGTGGCTAAACGCAACCTGCACCGGAAGAAGCATTCGCTACTAAAGCGGCTTTGAAAGGCCAAGAAAGAGGCACTTCCCATAGAGAAGCGTTAGGTGGTGAAGACGCATCTGCAGAACATGATCATTCTGCCTGAGCTGGTAGGCAGCATGGTGGGTGTGTACAATGGTAAGACCTTCAACCTGGTGGAGATCAAACCTGAGATGATTGCCACTACCTGGGCAAGTTCTCCACCACCTACAAACCTGTCAAGCACGGCCAGCCTGGCTTTGGAGCCATCCACTCCTCCTGCTTCATCCTGCTCAAGTAGACCAGTAAAGGCTCCAACTCTTGCTGCCTGTGTCTAATCTGTCCTTCCAGTATCTATGTCATTGAGGGGCTCTGGGGTGGTGTCTGATCCTAGCAGTGCTGCAGCCACAGCAGGGGTGCAAGGTGGAGAGTAGGCTGGGAACTCCCAGGGGGTAGTCTGTGCTGTTGGGCAAAATGCTCTTGCTCTTCTTTATGCTGTCTGCCCCTCTTGCTGGAACTAGCACGATTCCACAGGGTCCCTACTGTACCCAGGTTTCTTTCCTCTAAAGGTGAAGGAAGCTGTAGGATCAGGAGATCTTTGGTGCACAGGTGCTGAGGGTGTGTTCATGGGATCCCCAGACCCCACCATGAGGGGGTGGGAAGGAACAAGATCAAGGATGAGACCAAATAAATCACTCTCCAAATACTGCCCGCCCCCCCAAAAAATAGACAAGGAAGAAGGACAAGACCAAAATGGATGTCAGAAGAGACTCTGAAACTTGGGCTCCAGCTTAAAGATGCTAAAGCAAATGGAAGAAATGAGGAGGTAAAGAGCTGAATAGAAAAGTTCAAAAGGCAGTTCAAGAAGACAAGTCATATATGATAATGAAATGTGCAAAGACCTGGAGTTAGAAAACCAAAAAGGAAGAACATCCTCAGTGTTTCTCAAACTGAAGGAACTGAAGAAAAAAAATTCAAGCCTCAACTAGCAACATTGAAGGATTCTTGGGGCAAAATATTGAGTGATGTAGAAACATCAAAAGAAGATGGAAGGAATGTACAATCACTTGTCTTAAAAGTAATGGTTGATGTTCAGCTATTTCATGAGGTAGCACATGATCAAGAACCAATGATATTGAAGGAAAAAGTCCAAGATGCTTTGAAGGTATTGGCAAAGAACAGGACACTGGGAATAGATGGAATACATATTGAAGTTTTTCAACAAACTGATGCAGTACTGGAGGTACTCATTCATCTACCTGGCCAACTGTCTGGAAGAGATCCATATTCCTATTCCAAAGAGAGGTGACCCAACAGAATGCAGAAATCATTGGACAATATCATTAATATCTCACACAAGTAAAATTTTGCTAAAGATAATTAAAAAATGGCTGCAACCATACATTGAAAGAGAACTTCCATAGGTTCAAGTTGGTTTCAGAAGAGGACATGGAACAAGGGATATCATTGCTGAAATCAGATGAATCTTGTCTGGAAGCAGAGACTACTAGAAAGATGTTTACCTGTGCTTTATTGACTATGCAAAGGCTTTTCAATTGTGAGGATCATGACAAGCTATGGGCAACATTGAGGAGAATGAGTATTCTGGAACACTTAATTGTGGTCATGAGGAAACTGTACATAGATTAAGAGACAATTGTTTTAATAGAACAAGAAAATACCAAATGGTTTAAAATTAGGAAAGGTGATTTCCAGGGTTGTACTCTTTTACCGTACTTGTTGTTAAGTGCCGTCGAGTCAGTTCTGACCCATAGCGACCCTGTACAGGGTTTCCGAGGGTGTAAATCTTTACAGGAGTAGAAAGCCTCATCTTTACCGTACTTACTCAACATGTACACTGAACAAATAATTCGAGAAGCTGGGTTATATGAAGAACCTGACGTTGTTGTTGTTGTTATGCACTGTGAAGTTGGTTCCGACTCATAGCGACCCTGTACAGGGTTTCCAAGGCTGTAAATCTTACGGGAGCAGAAATGCCTCATCTTTCTCCTGCGGAACAGCTGGTAGTTTTGAACTGCTGACCGTGAGATTAGCAGTCTGATTTGTAACCACTATGCTACCAGAGCTCCTTGAACCTGGCATTAGGATTGGAGAAAGAGTCATTAACATCTTGTGATATGCAGATGATACAACCTTGCTTGCTGAAAGCGAAGGGGACTTAAAATATCTACTGATGAAGGTCAAAGACCACAGCCTTTGGTAGGTATGGGTTGCACCTCAATGTAAAGAAAACAAAAATCCTCACTACAGGACCAAAAAACAGCATCCATATAAATGGAGAGGAGTCCTGGTGTGGCGCTGTGGGCTAATGCATCAGACTGCAAAGTCATTTGAACTGCAAAGTCAGTGGTTCAAGCTCATCAGCTGCTCCTTGGAAACCCTATACAGGGTTGCTATGGGTCAGAATCGACTCAACAGCACTTAACAACAACAAATATAAATGGAGAAAGGATTGAAGATGCCAAAGACTTCATTTTGCTCAGATGTCAAAACTCATAGAAGCAGCAGTCAAGAAATCAAAGGACGTATAACATTAACAAATCTGCTGCACAAGACCTCTTTAAAGCATCGAAGAGCAAAGATGTCAGTTTGAGGACTAAGGTGTGCCTGGCCCAAGCCATGATATCTTCCATAACCTCATATGCATGTGAAAGCTGGACAGTGAATAAGGGAGACTGTAGGGGAATTGATGAATTTGAGTTATGGTGTTGGAGAAGAATATTGAAAGTACCATGGATTGCCAAAAGAATCAACCAACCTATTTTAGAAGTACAGCCAGAATGCTTCTTGGAAGCCAGGATGGCCAGACTTTGTCTCTCATACTTTGTATATATTATCAGGAGGGTTCAGTCCCTGCAGAAAGATGTCATGTTTGGTAAAGTAGAGAGTTGCATGAAAAGAGGACGACCCCCCAACTAGATGGATTGGTCCGGTGGCAGCAGCTGTGGGCTCAAACGTAGCAATGATTGTGAGGTTGGTACAGGACTGGGCAGTGCTTCATTCAGTTATGCATAGGGTTGCTATGAGATGGTACCAATTCAATGACCCCTAACAACATCAACAACATTGTCCTATTTACCCCTTCAGTAGTGTTCACATGTACATTTCAGTGACGTTAATTCTGTTATTTATGTTGTTCAGACATCACCACCAGCTGTTCTTGAATTTTTTCCATCACAATTCGGTGCATTCTATGGTGTTCAAATGAGAACTTAGTAAAGTTGAATTTTAAAAAAGTTGTATTACTGAAAAATAAACCTAAAACTACAATCATTGCATTAACATAAGTTTTTCTTAGATTGCTCCCAGTGGTATGTTCTTTGTACATATGTTGTTAAGTGCTGTTGAGTCTATTTCAACTCATAGTGACCCTGCATAGAGTTTCCAAGGAGTGACTGATGGGTTTGAATCATCAGCCTTACAGTTAGCAATCCAGTGCTTATCTTACAGTGTCACACATGTGCTCATTGGTATTCTGTTTCTCAGGTAGTTTTTCATTCACATTTTCACATATCAGTACCACCAAACTATGTGTTTCAAACGACAATACATTGCTAGTGGTGGTAGTTGTTATGAAGTTGATTCCAACTCACGAAAAGCCTATGTGTGCGGAATAGAACTTTGCTCCGTAGGGTAATCAACCCTATGGGCTTTAGGAAGCTGACTGCTATGCTGAGGTGCTTCTGGGTAGGTTGAAACTGCCAACCTTATGGTTAGTAGTCAAGCCCTTAACCTCTTGTGCTATGCAGAGATTCCTTAATACAATAATAAACCAACCAAAACCCACTACCACTGAATAAATGATAACTCATAGAGACCCTATATATGCTTTCCAGGATGATAACTCTTTATGGGAGTAGACAGTTTCATCTTTCTCCCTTGGAGTGGCTGGTGGCTTTGAAACGCTAACCTGCAGGTTAGCAGCCCAGTGCCCAAACCGCAGTGCCACTCTCATGGCAGGTACTCTGCTAGCACTTTGTATTATCATCACATTCATCCTCACAACAATCCTCTGAGTTTGAAGCAATTACTATCCTATTGTGCAATTTGGAGACATTGAAGATCAAGGAGGTTACGCAGTCTGCCCAAGGTCAACCTGCTAAATGGCAGAACTGATCTTAGACTGAGGAGTGACTGGATGCCGAGACTAGGGACTGTACACAGTTCATTGCCTTTTTGATTTCTCTGATCACCCTCTCTTTGCATGGACCACACAGGAAAACAGAAGAAGCATGAACAGCCCCTGGAGGAGGTGCTGGAAGATCTGCGGGCCAAGTTGAAGTGGACCCAAGGGGAACTGGAAGCCCAGAGGGAGGCTGAGCGGCAGCGGCAGCTCCAGGTGGGTATGAGGAGGAAATGTCTTGGACACTTGATCCTATTCAGGACTACTCAGGAGATCTAAAAGGCTCATGTATCCTCGAGTGCCAAAATTCCTGATGGCTTTTCCAGAGCTAGGAGTCAGAGCTGGAATAACACCTTTCTAGACGTGTCCTCGTGTGGCGCTGTGGGTTAATGCACTGGACTGCAAAGGTGATTTGAACTGTAAGGTCGGTGGTTCAAGCTCACCAGCTGCTGCTCAGAAACCCTGTACAGGGTTACTCGGGTCAGAACCAACTCAACAGCACTTAAAAACAACAACAGACTTAGAAAATGATTTTAGGTAGCCTGGAAAGAAAACCTGTATTCTAGCACCCTCTGAGGGCATTTAAATCTGGATTTCAACTTCTTATACTGTACTGCTAGTTAGCTTTTTGAGAGCAAAGACTGGGTCTGATTCTGAAAATTCCAGAGTCCAGCCTAGAGGAGTGTTCAATAAATATCTGTAGAATATAAATGCATAAATGTGCCTCATTCATTCACTTCATCATTCATCTACTCAGTATGCATTTATTGAGCACCAACTATGCCAGGCATTGTGAAGGATATAAAGAGGAGGCATGATCCCTATCATCATGGGACTTTATAGATTAAACTGTGGCTGAGACTGACTCACTCCATGTCCAAACAATGGGGACTGTGGGACAAATGTTCTTTTGATCTCTATAGTGACTTCCATGGGTAAGGGACTAAAATATAATATCCGTAACGTATAATTAATGATTGCATTGTGCTTGCTTTTCTTTGTAGGAAGCAGAGATCATTCGTCAGAGGGAGTTAGAAGCTAAGAAAGATTTCGATGAATGGAAGGAAAAAGAGAGAACCAAGCTTTATGGGGAAATAGACAAGTTAAAGAAATTATTTTGGGATGAATTTAAAAATGTTGCCCACCAGAACTCTACGCTAGAAGAGGTACCCTACATAAAGACTTTCAAAGCTCTTTTGCTGAAAATCTGCTCTTTTGCTCTCAAAATTCATTTCTTAGTTTGTATATGTTTTATTTAATCTGCCTCTGGGGACTGTGAGGCCAGATTACAGAGGCCTTGGTCTGGGTTTGAATCCTTGCTCCATTATATACTGGAGATGCGACCTTGGGCACCTCTCTGTGCCTCAGTTTCTTTTTATAAGATAGATTGGCGAAAGGGCTAAATGATCACATATATAACACTTACAAGAGTATGTAGCAAGAACTCCCTAGGTATTATCTTCATTTTTGCAAAGGTTTCTTTTTCTTTTTTTTGTCACTGAGACAAAATTTACGTGAGTGAATTTTTTCTCCCAACAAATATTCACTGAGTGCCAGGTATCTCCAAATACTCTGTTGCACTTTTTGGGGGTCACACATAATATCTCACATTTACTGATTATCTAAGGGGACTAGCTACTATCAAGTTGATTCTGACTCAGGGGGACCCCTTGTGTCTCAATGTAGGACTGTGCTCTATAGGGTTTCAGTGAAGGGAGATGTTGATTTTTGTGACTATTTACGGGTATGTAGGTATTTAGTGAGGATTAGTTGGATGTTCTTGACTGGGAAAGGTGTGCACTTCTGACACAGCTAAAGGTATCAAAGACATCATGACCATCCAAATCAAACTGTGTCCTGGCCTTTTCAGAAATTGCAGGCACTGCAGTCTCATAGTGTGACAGATTCTAACCTTGGGTTGCTGAGGGATGAAGAGCATGAGGAGCGACTCCGGCAGGCACAGGAGCTCCAGGCCCTGAAGGAGAAGATGGAAATTCAGGTGAGTTGATGCCCTATATTTTTCTTCCCAGATTTTTCCAAGAACCATGTTTTCTCCAAATAAAGCCTCTTGTTTTGGGGACGTTCTGCCAACACATGAATGCTTAGAATAGGGTTCTAAAGTTTGGATAGTAATATGAATGTGTGCACTGTCAGATTCAGCTGCGACTCTGTTTCAAAATGCTACGGGGCTTAAAAAATTCATGGAAAATGGAATGAAAAGAGAATGGAAGTTTTCCATGACTTTTTGAAGACCTCCTCATGTATGAAATACATGAAGCACACTCAACATGTAATATGTATATATAAATGTGCCTGCAGACACACATATACCTTCTATAGGGGAACATGGTGGCTCTGTAGGTAAACACTGGATTGTGAACCTCAAAGTCACCGGTTTGAGTCCACCAGCCACTGTGCAAGAGAAAGATGAGATTTTCTGCTTCTGCAAAGATTTATAGCCTTGGAAACCCTATGAGGGTCACTCTAATTTGGAACCGACTTGATGGCACTTAACAACAATAGCAAAATTTTATACACATTTGCACACAGATCTGCCTATGTAACCAATGACGTATTTTTGTTTTTTACTACATTTATTGCAAAATTTTATGTGTTATATGAGGGTGAGTAAAAAATTATCCTTGTTCTGGCCAGATAATTTAGTTTAATCAACTGTTAGAAAAGACAAATACATACTTTTTTGAAATAATCTTGCTTTTTAATACTTTGTCCACGTGTCAAGCTTTCATATTCCCTTATTAAAAAATGTTTTAGGTTGAGCTGTGAGCCATGAATGTACTGCTGTCTTCACTTCTTTATCAGAGGTGTATCTTTTAACTAAAAGGACTGCTTTCAGGGGATCAAACAGGTGAAAGTCCATTGGAGCAAGATTAGGACTATAGGGAAGATGTTTTAATACCTCAAAAGGAAATTTTTGCAGAGTGTCAACAGTGTAGGCAGAGGTGTGTGGATGTGTATTGTCATGCAAGATCACAATGTCCTTGGAGAGCAGTCCTTTGCTTTTAATCTGAAGTCTAGGCTTCAGCTCTTCAATGAGCAATCTCACTGTAACAAGCGATGTTGATTGATGAACCTTTTTCCTGATAGTGTTCCAATACTGGCCCTTGAGAATCGCAGAAAACTGTAACCATCAATGTTTCAACTGATGGTTGACTTTTGTTTTTAAAATGTTTTTATTGTGAATTATGTGATAGTTTGCATGGGAGAACATTAGTTTTGCGTTTATCCTATCGTATATCATTTCATTGACATGATTACAATCCCCTCCATGCATCATCAAACAACCAAAGGGTATGGCCCGCAAGCCTGCCCCTTGGTCATCAGCACACAGCCCCTCTCCCTGGGTCTAGAGTCCCCAGCCGCTCCATCTCTCCACGTCATCTCTGCCTCCATCTCTGGCGTCACTACTTCTCTGGGTAGGGTCCCAAACTCCACTCTTCTCCCTTGATAGTCCCAGGGACCTCTCCTTCTGGACTGCAAAGTCAATCACTCCCCTCCTTTTGCTACAAAATGTCTACCTTTACATTTCCAACCCTCACAGTCAGTTCTGATAGCAGTTATTCACTATTGTACCACAAGAGTCTTATCTGCATCTCCTTTCATCAGTCCCATCCAGACAGATTGGATACCATTCAGTGGAGAGTCTACATTCCTCTGTGCCCTCTGGATCTAGGCTCCCTCTTGAAAGCTTGTAAGCCAGTCATTTCTTGCCTTTGTAGCCCCCCCCATTTTGGGTAGCCAATGTCTAAGTTGCCCATCCCTGTCTACCCTTTGTACCGAGGGGGTGGGAATGGTCCTGACTGTAAAGATTTGTTCCCTCTTTTGAGCTACTGCATCCATAGGTATATGTCAATGATGGTTGACTTTTGAACTTTTTCTTGGTCAGTGATTAGAGATGTTCTACTCTCAGGCTCATAGTGATGAATTCATGTCTTATCACCAGTAACAATTTTTTTTTAACAACCAGAATTTTATGCTCTTGTATCTTATGAGGTTAGAAGTCCAAATCCAGAGTGCCAGCTTTCGGGGAAGGTGTTCTGTTTGTTGGCTCTGAGGAAAAGTTCTTGTCAACTTTCAGCATCTGTAGGCGCAGCATTCCTTAGAGATCTCCTTACGTCTTAGCATCACTCTTCTGCTGATCTAGTAGTTTCTCAGTGCAGGGACTCTATAATCTGAAAGATGCACTCCAGATCCAAGGGCTTTGCGATCTTCTCTTTTGGTGGTAGTATGTCCCTCCTTCTCGGCTCACTTTACTTCCCGTTTTTTTTTTTTTTTAATTTAAGGTTTTTATTGTGGATTGAGTGAATGTTTACAGGGCACATCATCAGTTTCACATTCAACAATTCATATATCTTGTTTCATTACATTTATTATAATCCCCTCCACATACCATGAGTTAAAAGTATTTCTCTCTATCCACTTTAGCATTTTAAAAACACACAAGCAAAAAAAACCCACTCAGGGATATGTAATAATTTACATCTCCAAAGGGCACATTCTGCAAGTCTGCTGCTGGCCACCAGTTCTTAGTCCTTCTCTTCTTAGTTAATGAATCTAGAGTTCTCAGCCGCTCCCCCTCTCCATGCCCCCATCTCTGCCTCCATCTCTGGTGCTGCTGCTTTTCTGGATAAGGTCCCTCATTCTATTTTGTGTGTTCCTCTCTTGATGGTCCTAGGGTCATCCGCCTCTGGACTGTAAGATTAACCACTCCCCTTTTTTTGCTACAAAACTTCTACCTTTACAAGTGTGACAGTCGCAATTAGTCATGATAACAGTTATTCACTATTGAATCTTACGAATCTTATCCCCATCTCCTTTCACCA
>NW_006408546.1:15507792-15544038 GCF_000296735.1 Chrysochloris asiatica | reverse complement strand
ACTATCTCCTCTGTGGGCTTGTGTGATAATTCCTATTCTGGAATGCCAATAATTCTTATGTTATTCCTCTTCATGTTATCCAACATGAATCTTAGGCCTTCTTCAGATTTTTTATCCTTTTTTGTGTTTGTTCTATCTTAGTAGTGTTGAGAGATTTATCTTGTAGCTCACTAGTTCTATCTCTTCAATTCTACTCCTTTGGCCCTTTCAATGTCTTGTCCATTTCTGATATTCTATTATTAATCGTTTAGAACTCTTTCTGTAAGGTTTTGAATTGTTTCCAATGCTGTATCTATCTTATTTGATTGTTCCTGTAGCACTTTCCTGAGTTCTTCCTTATTTTTCTCAATTGCATTGTATAGTGTTTTGATACCTTTTATAATCATTTTTAGGAATTCCTTCTCAGGCTTTTCCAAAGCCTGCCCATCTTCCAGTATGGAGTGTAGGTCTCCTTCCAGCTCATTTGCCTCATTCACTTTATCTCTTTTCTGGACATGTGTAGATATGGTCATCTGCTTCTGTTTTTTAGGCATCTTCAGGGGTTATCTGTGGACTTAATACTTAGATGGGTATGTATTTTGGTATTTTTTATGCTTTCTGAATGCCTTCGGGTAGATGTGGTCAGGAAATGGGCTTCCCTTTTCACTCTTCTTCCTGAGAAATTTCAAGATACCACTGTTGGTTGCTTTGATGTAACTTAGGATTTAATTTTCGGCCTATTTCCTCTTTTGCCTGCTTGTCCCGCTCCACAATCCCCGTTCAGGCCTTTTTTCTAGTTGAAACAGTTCAGGGCTGGCTGTGGCTGTTTGGTTTTAATTGGAAACTGTCTCTTTAAATTGCAAGAACTGTGCGCATGCATAGTAGAACCCTCCGAGGGTGGGGCTGGGGTGACCACTAGCTCAGGCACCCCTATAGTCACCAAATGGAGGTGCACAGACATAAGGGACCAATGAACAGCTACCAAGAGAAAAAAATGTCCACACCTTTATCTCTGCAGTTCTGCTAGGCATCTGTGGCCACTCTGATCCTTTCCTCCCTTGTCTCACCAAGATGGCGGCTCCTGGAGCAGCCAAGCGTCCCAGACTAGAAAGCAATAGATTTCTTGCTTCTGCCACGCCACATATTCCCCCAGCTGTAAGCCTTCCAAACTTCTAAATATTCCTTTATATGTGGTTCAGAGTTCTGAGACCATCCCCTGAGCTTGCTTGGTCGGGTATTCTGTGTTGTTGTTGGTGGAGCTCTTTACTACACGTCCACCCGATCCGCCATCTTGTTTGTTCTCCTGTTTTTTTCTTTTATGTTTTAAAGCTTTTATTATGAATTAAGTGATAATTTACATTGTAGAAAATCAGTTTTACACTTCATCAATCGTATTTTGTTTCATTGCAATGATTACAATCCTCTCCATGCACCATTGGTTAACAGTATTTGCTTCTATTCCCTCTAACTTTTTTGATGTACACAAAAACACGCAGGAATATGTAATCCTTTAAACAACCAAAGGGCACATTCTGGAAGCCAGCCTCCTGCCTGCCAGCACACAGCCTTTCTCTTTCCATAAGTCTAGAGTTCTCAGCTGCTCCATCTCTCCATGCCATCATCACCTCTGGTGTCACTGCTTCCCTGGTTAGGATCCCACATTCTGCTCATGCTCTTCTTGCTTGACGGTCATAGGGTCCTCTACCAATAACAATTTTTTTTTTGAAAGAAAATTTTATTCTCCTTTGAGTATCATGCTAAATTTTGTTTGCAGAGGTCTGAATGTTTCTGTTTATACTCTTCTGTGAGTTGTTTTGGTACCCATCTCACACAAATTTTTCGAAACCCAAGTCTGTCGTGGATTATATGTTTGGTAGAATCATGGTTGATTTGCAAATGATTTGCCACATAATCCACTGTCACTCATCTATTTGACAGAATCATTTTACATGCACTCTCAATGTTGTCATCAGCTGTGAACTTGGATGTTCATTTTAATACAACCAGAATGTGGATATTTTCTGGCTCAAATTTGTAGCATTTATCAATAACGTCTCTTATTCCTATGTACCTCTTAGTGTCATTGTTTGCCCTGGCCAATTTGTGTTCACTTTACCCACATTAAATATTGCCTTTACCATCACCAGAAAGGAGTCTTGGTGTGGCACTATAGAATAAGCATTGGTCTGCTAACTGCAAGGTCAATGGTTCAAACCCACTAGCTGCTCGTCACAAATGCTATACAGGGTTGCTATGATTTGGAACAGATTCAGTGGCACATAACAGCATCACCCCAAAAAACAAATGTCTATTATCTAAAGGGTGATTTCCCTTCCCTCCGTCTTCCACCCTGGTAACCATCAAAGAACAATGTCTGCTATATGTACACCTATGTTTGTCTTTTTTTAAAAGTGGGATCTAATAGGATCATTCAGATCCTTTTGTGACTTTTTTCACTCAGCATAATGCCCTCCAGATTCACCCATGTTATGTTTTGTGAACTCATCATTATTCTTTATTGCTATATAACATTCCATTATATAGTATATATAGCACAGTTTGTTTATCCATTCATCTGCTGATGGGCACTTAAGTTGTTTCTATCTTTATGCTTTTGTGAATAAGGCTGAAATGGACATAGATGTGCATATTGGCTTTATTTTTATATTTAAATCTTTGATCCTTGTAGAATTTATTTTGGTTTAAGATGTGCAAGAATCATCCAATTCATATTTTTCCAGGCAGCCAACCACATGTTCCAACACTATTCCTCATGAATCCATCTCCTACTAAGTTTCCTTTTTTCCATGTTTGTGTGGGCTTTTTATTTTGTTTCACTGCTGAGTGCTTTAGCATGAGCCACTTCTTTTAAATTTCTATAGCTTTATATTATGCTTTAGTATGTAGAGGACCCATTTGATAAACTTTTAATCTTTTTCAGAAAACAGAGTGGAAGAAAAAAATGAAGGAACTACAGGAAGCGCACGTGACTCAGAAGATGGAGGTAGCTCTCGTTGGGTGGTCTGGGAGAATTTGGTTTCCTGTGACCACTTCCCATAACTCAGTACTTCCTGCCTGTCTCCCCACCTCCCACACTGGCTAGGAGATATTTTACTGCTGATATTACTTCTGGATTCTGATCCCTGTTGAGACTTGAAAGTAGTCACTTGCTCAATCAGCAGCTTTCCTGGTCAACATTGAGGACCTCTAGGCCTTGTCTTTTTCACTCTGTGGGGTCCTCTTTGACTAACCCCTCAGGCCTTCCAAGCAGGGGCGTGCTATCAGCCTGAGATGTATACCCTGGCCATTTTCTGTTTGGACCCTTCTTTGGAATCCCACTCAGCTGAAAAGCAGGTACCTGTGGATGTCAATGATAATTTGAGGGGCGATCAAATGGAAGGGCTTAGATATGGTGAACAGAGGCCAACAGACTTCAGAGCAGAGAAAACAGCTTCTATTACAATGCTTCAGAGAAGGAGGCTAGTAGAGAAGGGAGTTGGCTAATAAGAGTTCCAGGTTCTGCCAGGAGAAAGCCGGAAGGTGAGCATGCTCAGATCAGAGTCTGGCACTTGGTAGCTGCTTTCACTTATTCCCACCTGAAGATTTTATTTTAATCAAAACTTAAACAATTTTTTTAAAAAATATGAAATGCATTCATGTGATTCCAAAAACACAAGAAATGTAAAAAGACTTTACACTGAGTAAAGTCTTACGCCCATGCTGTCTCCATCGACCAATACTTAACACCCACAGCACAGGGGACTAATTTTTGTGTTTTGTTTTTATGTATTCTAGAGTTTTTTGAGGCCACTACAAATAGGCTCATTTTCTCTCTGTTTTTACACCAGAGGTAGCATGTTAGCACATCTTCTTTACCACTTCTTTTGACTCAACAACATCCATTGAATGGTTTTTGAATGTTCTCAGCTTACCTGACTGCCCTCAGTGCCTAGTCACACCTGGTAGAGCCTTTCTGCCATGGTCTTAGGAACTTTTCTTAGAAGTCTTAGGACTTCTCTTCCTGCATAGTTCAAAGTGTCAAAAGACAGCTGCTGTGAGCCCTGGATTTGGTTCCAACTCATAGCGACTCTGTGTAGGGTTTCTGAGGCTATAAATCTTTATGGGAGCAGAAAGTTTCATCTTTCTTCTGCGGAGCAACTGGCGGATTGGAGCTGCTGATCTTACGTTTAGTAACTTAATGTGTAACCCACAATACCACAATGGCTCCTTGTCTAAAGACTGTCATAGCGACTCCATGTAGTGCTTCTGAGGAGTGGCTGGTGTGTTTGAACCGACAACCTTGTGGTTTGCAGTCCAGTGTTGATCTGACAGCATCACACCAGGATTGTTGTTGTTGTTGTTAAGTGCCGTTGAGTCGGTTCTGACCCATAGCGACCCTGTATAGGGTTTCCGAGGGTGTAAATCCTTACAGGAGTAGAAAGCCTCCCTCATCTTTCTCCGCAGAGCGGCTGGTAGTTTCGAACTGCTGACCTTAAGGTTCGCAGCCCGATTCGTAACCACTACGCTAGATTAGAAGGTAGTTTTTTTAGAAAGTCAATTGCCCAGACCTGAAAATCCGAAACCCCGACAGTATTTGCCTACAGGTGTGGGTCCTGCAGACACAGGGTGCTGAGAGGTCCCTGCAGATATCTAACTAATGACCATCCTGTGCCCACCAGCTGCAGGAGGAGAATGAGAGGCTGCAGGCTTCCCTGTCCCAGGATCAGAGGAAAGCAGCTGCCCAGTCCCAGCGCCAGATCAGTGCCCTTCGCGCCCAGCTCCAGGAACAGGCCAGGATCATCACTTCCCGGGAAGAAATGGTATGTCAGCCTCTCTTCTCAGTCAGGCCCTGGCACCCCCTGGCCTCATTCATGTGACAATCTCCTTGGATTTTTCTGAGGTCATCATCACTAGAAGCTTACGTTTTCCAGACTGAAGATGTTGTCTACTTTGGGGGCTATCAGAAGATGGGTTGACGCTATCCTCAGAGACTATATGCCAAGTACCTGTTGTTGTTGTTGTTAAGTGCCATCAAGTCGGCTCTGACTCATTGTGACCTTGTACAAGGTTTCCAAAGAGCGATTGGTAGATTTGAATCACCGATCTACAGCATCACACCAGGAATCCTGGTTGATACTTATTACCTCATTAAGCTGCACCACAGCTGTGGTAGCTTAGTGGTTATGAACCTTAAGGTCAGTAGTTCGAAACTACCAGCTGTTCCATGGGAGAAAGATGAGGTTTTCTGCTCCTGTAAAGATGTACAGCCTTGGAAACCCTGTACAGGGATGCTATGAGTTGGAACCAACTCCATGGCACATAATCACCACCACCAGCACAGCTCTTTGAGTAGTTATCACTTCCTCCCATCTTCATTAGACTAATGACAAAACTGAGTCTTGGGAAGTAAAAGGCATTGCTCAAGTTCGCACTGGACACTCTAAAGCAGGGGTGGGGAACATCTAGCCTGTGGGCCATATAAGCATGCAAAATCATTTGATCTGATCATGTCAAGGAAACAATAGGTGGGACTTGAAATTCAATACATCTAGGACTTTCTTTCATAGCAACATACATTTATATTAAGTGATGTTATAAATATAAATGGCCCTTGGCAGAAACAAGGTTCCCCACCCCTTCTCTAAGGAGTTCTGATAGCATAGTGGTTACGAGTTGGGCTGCCAACCTCAATGTCAGCAGTTCGCAACCATCAGCAGTTCTGTGGGAGAAAGATGAGGCTATCTGCTCCCGTAAAGATTTACAGCCTAGGAAACCCTGTGCAGGGTCACTATGAGTCGGAATAGACTCCAGGTACTTAACAACAACAACAACAATCCCTGCTCTAAAGCAACGAGATGAGATTTAACCTTAGCCAGGCATGTGGAATGCAAAGCCTATGCTCTTTACACTGCGTTCTCATATATAATTTTGTACTTAATACCTTTTGCTAATTAATTAACTGCCTCTGATGAAGTTTTCAGATTAATCAGTGTGGTAACAAGGTACTAAGTGACCCTCTCCTAAACCTGGCCTCTGTACTCTTAACTTACATTGCTGATCATTCTCTACTTAGCTCAGGCCCAGTTCCCCTGCCTCCTCCCCAGGTCTATGGAGAAGTTACATCTTCCCTTGTGGCCTCAGGTCCTTGTGTGGTCTGACACCCAGCTCACAGACAAGCCTCCACACAGTTTACCTGGCTGAGCACCCATGGGCACTGTCTAGTCTGCTCTACCTGTGCCCGCAACTCTTCTTGGCTTTTCTAATCTCCCAGGCACACATCACCCAGTCAACATATCAAACCCACCCCTCTGGCAACTTTATTTTCATTGTTTCTCCCCATTGCTTTTAGCTTTTCACTGGAAATTTCCTCCTTATGTTATCAGGACTTTGGTTTGCAGTTATTTCATTTAGGAAACAATTGGCTGAGTTAACAGAATAGGTTGATAGGGAGTAGTTTTCATTATAACACTGAGAGAAATGGACAGGTCCCGGCCTTGGTTTAGTTTCAAAATTATCCTACTAGAAACCCAGATTGTCTTTTTCACCATCTTCAGTGTCTTAACATTGGTTCTTATATTTGCCTTCTCATAGCTGCAAGTTGGCTGTCTTAGCATAAAGCATCACAGACATATTTGGTGGAAGAAGCTGACAAAAAGGCCCCTTTCCCAGTACTTTAGTTAGTGTCTTACTGATGGGAGCTGTTTCACAAGGACAAGTTCAGCTGCAAAGAAAGCTGAGAAATGGACTAAGTTTTATAATTTCTAGAGTAGAGGTAGGCAAGGGAGGAAACAGTTGGGAGTGGATGCTGGACCAGTCATGCTTCAGTTATATGACATGTTATTGTTGTTAGGTACCATTGAATCAGGACTGACTCAGTGACCTTAGGCACAACAAAATGAAACACTACACCAGCCTGCACCAATTTCACAGTTGTTGCTATGCTCAAGCCCATTGGTGCTGCCACTGTGCCAATCCATCTTGTTGGGGATCTTCTTTTTCCTGACCCTCCACTTTACCAAACATAATGTCCTTCTCCAGGAACTGATCCCTCCTGACACTATGTCTGAAGAATGAGAGATGATGACTTCTAAAAATTAGCCTGCTGTATTCAATTAACTCACCCCTAATGTGATGTCCAAGGAGCTCTGGTAGCATAGTGGTTACGAATTGGGCTGCTACCCTCAGGGTCAGCAGTTCAAAACTACCAGCTGTTCCACGGGAGAAAGATGAAGCTTTCTGCTCCTGTAAAGATTTACAGCCTCGGAAACCCTGCACAGGGTTGCTATGAATTGGAACCGAGTCCACGGCACATAACAACAACAACAACAACAACAATGTGATGTCTGGAGTCCTGGTGTGGCACTGTGGGTTAATGCACCAGACTGCAAAGTTGTTTGAACCACAAAGTTGATGGTTCAAGCTCACCAGCTGCTCCTTGGAAACCCTATACAGGGTCACTATGGGTCGGAACTGACTTGATGGCACTTACCAACAACAAATGTTATGTCCTGGGTGTTGCGCTGTGGGTTAAGGCGCTGGACTCCAAGGTCAGTTTGAACTGCATGGTTGGTGGTTCAAGCTCACCAGCCAGTCCTCGGAAACCCCATACCGGGTTGCTATGAGTCAGAACCAGCACGACAGCACTTAACAACAATAACAATGTGATGTCCTGGTGTGGCACTGTGGGTAAATGTGCTAGACTGCAAAGCGGGTTTGAACTGAAAGGGCGGCAGTTAAAACTTACCAGTTGCTCCTTGGAAACCTTATACAGGGTTGCTATGGGTTGGAACTGACTTGAAGGCACTTAACAACAATAACAGTGTAATGGCTGGAACTGTGGTTGCCTTGACAGGGCCAGACCAAATGACTTCATGTGCCATAAATGGCTTGTGGGCCAGACATTCCCCACCCCTGCTGTATATAGACCAAGAGGCAGTTGTCAGAACAGAACAAAGGAACACTGAATGGTTTAAAATTAGGAAAGGTGTGCCCCAGGGATGTATTCTTTCACCATGCTTATTCAATCTGTATGCTGAGCAAAAAATTAGAGAAACTGGGGTATATGAAGAAAAACATGACATCAGGATTGGAGAAAGACTCATCAACAACCTGTGATATGCAGATGGTACAACCTTACTTACTGAAAACGAAGAGGACTTAAAAATGTCTACTGATGAAGACCAAAGACCATAGCCTACAGTATGGGTTGCACCTCACTGTAAAGAAAGCAAAAATCCTTACCACTAGACCAATAAACAGAAAGGATTGAAGATGTCAATGACTTCATTTTGCTTGGATCAACCATCAACACTCATAGAAGCAGCAGTCAAGAAATCAAAGGATGTATTACATTAGTGAATCTATTGCATAAGACCTCTTTAAAGTGTTGAAGAACAAAGATGTCAGTTTGAGGACTTAGGTGCGCCTGGCCCAAGCCATGGTATTTTCCATAACCTCATATGCATGTGAAAGTTGGACAGTGAATAAGGGAGACTGTAGAAGAATTGATGCTTTTGAGTTATGGTGTTGAAGGAGGATATTGAAAGTATCATGGACTGCCAAAAGAACAAACAGATCTATTTTGGAAGAAGTACATCCAGAGTGTTCTTGGAAGCCAGAATGGCCAGACTTTGTCTCTTATACTTGGATATGTTATCAGCAGGGACCAGTCACTAGAGAAGGATACCATATTTGGTAAAGTGGAGGCTCAGATAATAAGAGGAAGACACCCAATGAGATTGATTGGCACAATGGCGGTAGCAATGGGCTCAGGTGTAGCAATGATTGTGAAGTTGGCCCAGGACCAGGCAGTGTTCGTTCTGTTATGCACAAGGTTGCCATGAGTTGGTACCAACTTGATGGCACCTAACAACAACAATTTTGAACAGCCCATGAATGATGTTATAAATATCCAAATGGCCCTCAGCAGATACAGGCCTTCCCATCCTTAATGTATATAGGTTCCTCATTAGCACAATTAAGTGTTCTGGAATATTCATTCTCTGCAACGTTGTCCATAGCATGGCATGAATCACGCAATCGAAAGTCTTTGCATAGTCACTAAAGAACAGGTAAACATAGTTCTGGTATTGTCTGCTTTCAGCCCAGATCCATTTGATGTCAGCAGTGATATCACAGGCTGTTCCTGTGAATGTACTGCTGCACGTGCTTTTAAATTATCTTTAGAAAATTTTACTTGCATGTGATATTAATGATATTGTCCAATGATTTCTGCATTCTGTTGGGTCACCTCTCTTTAGGATGTGACATAGTAATAAAAGGCAACTCAGACTTAAGCAGAAGAAGAACTTGGTCATAAGGATTTACAGGGTATTCTGCAGAACTCCAGACAGGGGAGCAGTTGAGTCTCAGAATATACTGGAATTCGAGATGTGAATTGGTCAGGAGTTTTCCTGTGCCGTTTCTCTCTGTTCCTTTCTATCTGTATCTTTTCTTTTATTCTGAAGATTAGCTTCTTGTCCTTATAAGTTCCATGTGGCAAAATAAACAACAAACTCCCAAAGGCAACGCAAAAAGAAAAAAAACACTGGACTGCTGACTGCTGATGACGTTAGATGTTACTAGCTTCAAATTCTTGGTCCAAATCTGGACAGTCAACTATGGCTATGGTATGAAGTCATGCTCAATGTGGCTACCCCATTGGCAGCTATGTGGAAGGAGGGAGGGAAAGGCAAGTTGTGAAAAGACTGAGCAACAATTCAGTAAATGCCCACATTGTGCCTTCTAACAGGGATCACTAGGGGAGCACTCCCTTCGAGGGGAGGACTCAGCTCAGGAGGGAAGCCTCTACTTTGCCCTGGTAAGGCAGAGTCTCCAATAATTATCTCAGTGGCACTCACTGTGTGCAGGAAGCATGGGGCTCCCACTCTTCAACTCACAGTCTCTCTCTGAAGAGGGGCGTTTTTATCTTTCTAGCTGGTGTGGTGCTGTGGGATAAAGCACTGGACCATAAGGTCAGTTTGAACCACAAGGTTGGCAGTTCAAACTCATCAGCCGCTTCTTGGAAACCCTATGCAGGGTTGCTATGAGTTGGAACCAACTCAATGGTACTTAACAACAACAACAACAATCCTGGAGGAAAAAGGAGCATGATGCCTACTGATTGCCAGTGCTTACCCTTCTCACATATGGACTGCAGGAGATGGGTGGCAGACTTGGGTGGCATACCCAGAGTCCCTCTGGTTCCCAGTGAATGGCATGGAACCTGGCTGGCCTTTCCTAACTGTGCTAAGCATTCCTCCTGCTCGGAGCAGTTCTGACAGTGTTCCCTGCTGCCTGTAATGTGCTCTGGTCCATCTCTTTGCAGATCCAGACTCTGTCCCTCAGGATGGTTGAGGGTAAGTCTGCAGGGGTGGGTGGGTGGGAGGGATTATAACAACCTTGCTTGTTATTTGGGGTTCTTAACCCTCTTTCCCCTGAACAATATATTTGTAGGTTGAGGCTTGGTGATAACAGTCCCTAGGATATAAGGTGTCTGACTCACTGGCTGGGATGAGGGAGGGAGAAAAGACATTAATTTCTGGGACAGACTGGGCTCCAGCTTGGCATCTGCATGGAAGGGTTCCCATACTGTCAGCCAGGTCTGTTGCCCAGCCGAATCTTTGTGAGGATATTGCAGGCAGTGATTGATGGAGCAGGCTCTAATTCACTACGCCTGTGGTTCAGGCCTCAGAGTAGTCCACTGCCTTTATCATGCCCCCAGTGTGTAGCAAGCTGACCCTAAATCCATGTAGATGTGACTGGTTGTGTGTTTTTCTCCTCTTGAGTTCTCTGGTGTGCTGGGGCAGTAGTGGAGGAGGCATGGAGTGTAGGGACCAGCATCTAAAGATATCTATTACCCACAGTGGGCAGTTTTTGCTTAGAGGACCCAGCTATTCCCTTATTCCATACTCCACATACCCCCTGGCCTTTCTGCCTTTTCTTGCAAACCCACATATTCCTACAAACCCCTACTTTTCAGCTAGACATTCATAGCCTTGCAACCAGTCCTATGACCCCAACTTCCTGAGCACAGGAGCCAGATGTTATTACGAACACAAACTTTGCAAGTGCTTTTAATTCATTATCTGGTTTCACTGTCACTGTGATTTAATGTGGGATGGGCATTATTATCCCTTTTACTAGATGTGGAAACCGAGACAGAGGCTCAAGGACTTGCTTTCTCATACTCAACTAATGAGGGACAGACCATAATGTGAGCTCTGGGCTCTCTACCTTCAGGGCCTGTAGTAGCCACCATCTTCCGTCCTGTGTCTTTCCAGTAAAGATGAAATGAAGAGAGGGATTGCTTTTTCTGGCGCCAACATTTGTCAAATGTACCGTAGTTTTCTTTAGGTTGGAGTCCAGGTCACTGGAACCATTAACTATTTCTTCTATCTCCAGGGACCCTCCAGGGGCCAAAGACTGCAGACACAGAGGAAGACTCTCCTGAGGAAGGTAGGACCTCATTTTCTCCCCTTTGTGTCCAATGCAAAAACCAGATTTGCTGCCTTCTTTACTGTTTTAGTTTGTGTCGACTTAACTGTATCTGGACACCTGAAGCTGGGGGTAGGAAAATAAGGACAGGAAGCAAATAGTTCTTAAGCACCTCAGATGTGCCAGGTGTTAACACACAGGTACTTGGATGCAATCTGCTGGTTCACTGATTGGGAAATCCAGGCTCCGAGAGGTTCAGTAACTTGTACACAGTTACATAGCTAGTAAGTAGAGAAGCCAGGATTTGGAGCAACATCTGATTCACAGCCTGTGCCCTGCGCCCACCCTACTGCCTCTCTCCTGGGACTAGCCAGAGCAGTGGACAAGAACAGGCTGTGTTACTTTGGAAATGACCTTTGCTGTCTTATTCTCTGTGGTGAGTGTGTTGCAGACAGATCACATAGGAATGAATGTATGGGGATCCTCCCCACTCCTGTTTTGGAGCATTGGGTACTTGCTGTTTTTATTCATCCTAGTGATGACTGATTCTATTCACAGAGCTCTCACTCAGATGTTGAGGGGAATGTAAAAAAAGCATGAAAAATACAGACATGTACCCTCTCTGGTAGCGTAGTGGTTACGAATTGGGCTTCAAACCTTAAGGTCAGCGGTTCAAAACTACCAGCTGCTCCGCGGGAGAAAGATGAGGCTTTCTACTCCCGTAGAGATTTACACCCTTGGAAACCCTGTACAGGGTCGCTATGGGTCGGACCCGACTCGATGGCACTTAACAACAACAACAACAACAACCCTCTCCACCAGAACATTCAGGACAGTCAGGGAGAAGAAACTCCTGTGAAAAGATCAGAAAGCTCTTACAGGGCAACCTACAGACTGGTGCTTGCCTGTCTGCTGCTCAAGTGAGGCTGCTATATGACAATTCCAGTTACCCATATTCAAGAGGGGTTTTAGTGTAATCAAAGAGTTCATTATGTTGTTATTTTTTCCAACTTTTTTATTGTGAATTGAGTGAAGGTTTACAGAGCAGATCATCAGTTTTATATTCAACACATCATACACTTGGTTTCACCTCTCAATGACTGCAGTGTAACATTGTTTTTCCCACTTCTTCCCAGTGTTTCTGGTTTCCATTCCTAGTTCTTTCTCTAGTCTTCTGAACTTTGTTCTTGGGTAAATGCTACCCTTGTAATTGTGAACGACTGACCATTCTATGGTGGTGTTATCCCCCTATAGAACTATCTATTGTTGGGCTGAAAATTGAACCATGGGAGTGAGTTTGGTTCCAGACCTGAAAGGTGACCTATGGCTATAGTCTTGGGGTGCCATCAGTCTCTATAGTAAGCCTCGTTTCTTTTATGATTTTGATTTTGTTCCACATTTGCTACCCAGTCTGTTTAGGACCCTCTAACGTGATCCCTTTCAGAGCAATTGCAGGGCACCATCTAGTTCTTAGGGTCTCAGGGTCATGGGGACTGATGATGTTCATGTGTTCTGCTAGCCCCCTGGACTAATTGTTTCCAAATTCTTCAATTTCATCACTTTTTTTCCTTCCAGGCAGGGAGAGAGCAATAGTAATCCTTCCTTTTTAAAAAAACAAACAGACAAACCAAACAACTTTTGATTGTGAATTGAGTGAAGGTTTACAGAACAAAGCAGTTGAACATTCAACACATTGCTTCATTATAATGCTTGCAATCACTTCCATCAGTTCATTTAACTCTCTTTACTTTAACTCTTGCTGTCTTCCCTGTGTCTCCAGCTACCTTCATCTTTCCTCTGCCAATTTCCTTCTTGTTGTGTATTGCCTGCCCCATCACTTGTATTCATGTGAATACCCTCTAGCATGTGAACAATTTCCCCTCTCCCATTCCCTGGAAACCATCAAAGAATGTTTCTTTTATCAAGAAAAATTTTTCATTTTACACCATTGGTCTCATACAGTATTTGTTCTTTTGTGATTGACTAATTTCACTTATTATAAAATCTTTCAGGTTCAGCCATGGTGTGGGTGTTTTGCAGATTAATTGTTAAATTCTGCACCATTGCATAATATACTATTGTGTGTATGAACCAGTTTGTTTAATCATTCTCTCTTGATAGGTATTTAGGTTGTTTCTATCGTTTTGCTATGTCTCTTATAGCCAGCAAACTGAAGGGTCCTGTTTTCTTAGCCATTCTGCTCCTCCCTGCCTCTTGACTGGTGCGTTTAATCCATTTATGTTCTGTATAATTATCGATAGGTATGAGTTGACTGCTGCTGTCCTTGTGCTCTGTGTGTGTGTGTGTGTTCTGTGGTGTTGCTTGTTTCTTAGTTCCACATCATTTTCTTCACAAAGTTCATTTTGTTTGTGGGTTTTCTTTTCATTTCTGTTGTGTTAATGTTTACCAAACCATTCTGATTTTTCTTTTTTCTTTTGATGTGAAGGTGTATTAATTTTCTTTGTGGTTACTCTGTAATTTATTAAGTTTTTCCCCAATTTAAACGTTCTATCTTTGCTTGAAATTTACTTGATTCCTGTCGTTTGGAAATTCTGTATCCACACTGTTTTCTGTTTTTTTTTATGGTTGACTTCATTATAAACTGATATAGCTGGTTCCCTATATTCAGTCTTGTAGGTTTGTTTTACTTCTATGTATGGATTGGAGTCCTGGTGTGTGCTCTAAGATAAGCACTGGATTGCTAACTGCAATGCTGGTGGTTCAAATCCACTAGTTTCTTCTCAGAAACCCTATGCAGGGTTGCTATGAGTCTGAACTGACTCAGTGGCACTTAGCAACAACATATATAGATTGTGTAGTGGATTACAAGCTGGACTGCTAACTGCAAGGTCAGCGGTTCAAATCTACCAGTTATTCCACAGGAGAAAGATGAGGCTTTTGTGCCCATAAAAGTTTACAGCCTTGGAAACTATACAGGGATGCTATGAGTTGGAACTGACTCCACGGCACACAGCCACTACCACTACCATATCTGGATTGAGTTCTGGGTGGTGTTGTCACGTATGGTAATCTTAGGTTGTTGTCTGCTGTTGTTTATTCTTAATACAAACAACACCTTTAGTAATTTTTGTAAAGTTGATCTTTGTATCAAATTCCTTTAATTTATGTTTATCTGGAAATATCACTGTCCTACTTAAGAGGGACAGCTTTGCTGCATATATAATTGTTGGTTTGCAATTTTTTTCTTTATAGTTTTGTATATGTTATCCTACTGTCTTCTTGCTTGCCTGGTTCCTGCTGAGAAATCAGAGCTTAGTCTTACTGGCGCTTCTTTGTAGGAAACTATTCATTTTTTCTGAGCTTCTCTTAGGATCCTTTCCTTGTCTTTGGTTTGGGAGGTTTGATTATGATATGCATTGGTGATTTGCTTTTGGGATCTATGCTGTTTGGGGTTTGTCCAGCTTCTTAATGTCCAATCTCTTAATGTTTTTAATGATGTTAGCTGTGGGAGGGATGTGACAGCAGAGTTCTTGGCCCTAGATGGAGTTACTAGAGGCCTAGGAGTTCTCTGTTAAGGGCACTCAATCTGATTATTAATGTTTACAGCTGTTTTTCTTCATTTTGAATTGTACCCCATCAGTAATGAAGGTCCCAAAGGCTTCATTCCATTCACCTCATCATGATCAGATCTAGTTTGAGGAGGCAGTGCTTCCCTGTCTTAGTTTGAGTGCCTTCCAACCTGAGGGGCTCCTCTTCTGACACTATAGCTAACCATATTCTGGTGCTCTTCATCATGTTTCCGTATTGAGTATTCTGGTGCTGACAGTGTTAGGGTTTTCAGTGACTAAATCTGCACAAGTAGTCCGTCTCTCCTTCTTCCTACTCTTTGTCTGGAAGCTCAGCTAGGATTTTGTAGTAAAAATGAAGATTTATATGTCACTTTTGGCCAGGAATCTGTTGAGTAACACAGAGTTCACATGTGAGATGAATTATATCCTAACAAACTGGGAATGTATGTCCTAGAAAGGAGAGTCAGGGAGATACCAGCCATGCCCCTGTTCTGTTTCAATGGATGTTTCATTCACTCATCATACTGCACTGGGGCTGTTCACATGCTTTCTCCTTCTTTCCTCACAGTGATCCTCAAACTTCTATCCCAGGAGAGCAGACTCTGGCATCACTTGATAACTTGTTAGAACTGCAGATTCTCAGGCCCCTGAATCAGAGACTCCAGGAGCCCACCAGTGTGTTTTAACAAGCCCTCCAGGGGATTCTGGTGGTCTATCAAGTTTGAGAACCATTATAAGACTTACTGTGAGCAGCACATTAAGAAGCATCAGAGGAGCTTGTAAATGTTTGGACAACTGCAATCAGACTAATTAACTCCAAACATCTGAGGCTGAGGCCAAGGCAGCTGTATAAGCTCTCAGGTGATTCCAATGTACAGTAAGGCTGGGCTCAGGCCCCAGTGCAAACTTCAGTGATCATCAGAGTCACTTGGAGGGTTCAAATGCAGATTGCAGGGCCCTGCCCCCAGAGTTTCTGATTCAGTAGGTCTAGAGAGGCATCTGAGAATCTGTACTTCTTGCAAGCAGAGGCATACTGAGGGGATAGCAGGAATGGTGTGTATCCTGGGTGCCACTTGAACGTGGAGCCAACAAGCAGTTTCCATTGTCCAGTGCAGTGTCCATCTCCAGCTGTGAACAATTACTCAGAACGTTAAAACTACCCATGGGAGCTATTTTCTTCAGATAACACCTCTGCTAGCAAGTTACCAGGTGCTGCTGAAGCTGTGATGACAGTTTGGGAAACACTGGCCTAGAACAGTTGGTTTTCAATCTTGGTTGGTAAAATATTCTTAGGTGTCGTCGAGTCAGTTCTGACTCATAGCTACCCTCTATAGGATTTCTGAGGCTATAATCTTTATGGGAGCAGAAATCCTCATCTTTCTCCTATGGAGTGGCTGGTGGGTTTGAACTGCCAACCTTGTGGTTAGCAGTCCAGTGCTTAACCTATAATCCCATTGGGACTCAGCTTAGTTATAATATTAGGGTTTGTTTATTTGTTTATATTAAAATTAAAGTTTGATGTCCACTCTCAGACATTGAATTGGCCTAGGAGGTGACCCAGGCGATTCCAATATGAAGCCCCAGGGTAGGCATTCACCTTTGTTATCTATGAACTTATTAAGAGAAAGAAGAGAGGGTTTCCTTCTGTGTCTTAGCACTCAGCACTGGTCTGGTTCATGTGGTTGTTGTTGGTGTGTTGTTGAGTCAGTTCTGACTTACACCCAACCTGTATCAATTTTCTCAGGCTGTAAATAGTTACCGGCGCAGAAAGCATCATAGTTCTCCCATGAACCGACTGATGGATTCGAACTACTGACCTTGCTGTTAGCAGCCCAACTTGTAATCCACCACGCTACCAGGGTTCCCTCTAGTTCGTGTACCGATTGTTAAATAAACACTTGTTGAGAGTGGAAGGGTTTGGTCCTGCTCTAACCACTGAGGCACTCCACATTGGGTCCAAGGTGTGCTTTGGGAAGCTTTCTCTGACTCACCCTGGACTGCTCCTATGTAGCACTTACCGCACTTTATTGTAATTGCTCATTTTGTAGCCCTCTGAAGGTGTGGTCTGTGGCTCACATGTGTCTGAACTATTGGGTATGTTAAAATGCAGGTTCCAGGGCTTTTCTCTAGACCTACAAATTAGAGTCTCTGGGGATGGAGCCAGGAAATGTGCATTTTCAGTCCACACCCAGGCAACTTTGATATAAGCTAACGTAGAGGGGAAGTCCTGGTGTGGCACTGTGGGTTAATGCGCTGGGCTGCAAGGTTGGTTTGAACCACAAGGTAGGTGGTTCAAGCTCACCAGTTGTTCCTCAGAAACCCTATACAGGATTGCTATGAGTCAGAACTGACTAGAAGGCACTTAACAACACCAACCATGTTGAAGGGAGAGGTGCTGCTTGCTCTAGACGGTAAATTTGAAGGGAGCAGAATCCTGTCTTTCCTGTCCACTGTCTTTTTCCTAGGACCAAAACAGAACCTGGCACAGCGGTGGGGTGCCATGGTTGGGCTGCAGCTGGCAGCAGGTGGGGCTTGCATTCTGAGATCTGGATGAAGCCCCAGGAACCAGCTACTGTCATTGCTCAAGTCAAAAGCCCAAGAGCCCTGAGTTAACCCATAGCCTATTAAGCCTAGATCTTAGTGTTCCAGACTGGCAGAGGAAGAGAATTCTGAGGCAGGATGGATGGTCTTAGGCAGTGGTACCCAGAAGCAGAAATGCCCCAGTGATGGACACTCAGGCTGAACGCACAGGCCTGAGACCAGGGTTACTGGCAGTGTGCGGCCCGGTGGGTGCAGAGGGCCTTTTAGGTGGTGTCTGACATCCAGGTTGACCTTGGTGATTGTCTTCTGCTGCAGAGTTGGAGAGCTCCCAGGATCGACAGCAGATGGTGCTGCCAACTCTGAGGCTAAACCCCACCTTGCTAAAGCAGTTCAGACCAATTCTGGAGGACACCCTGGAAGAGAAACTGGAAAGCATGGGGATTCGGAAGGTAAGTTCCAGGGTTACTGTCTTAAGGACTGATGCCTACAATTTAGACACAAGGTGTTCTTAGGCCGACACTTGATTGGTTGTCTTTTGCATTGTAAGCTCATTGATCTCATGTGGTCTAGCCATGCTCCTTTGGTGTCCAGGTAAAGAAACCCGTGCACCTTTCCCTCAGTTCCCAGCAGCCAGGTGTCTCTGCTCTCTCTCCTTCATCTGTCTCTCCAACTCTCCGTGGTCAGTGCTGCCGTCCTGCATCCTGACCTCTCAGTACTCTCTGTTCATTGTTTATTTACTTTTGGGTCTCCAAATAGGTCTTCTTACAAATGAAATTTAATTGACTCAATCTATGCATAAATCCCTCTTTAGTGAAGTCTCTATCTCTGGGTCAATCAAGGCCACCCCCACTACATTCTTTACATTGGTGGCTGTGTATGGGCCTGTTATGTCTGATACACACTAACTTTTGAATGCTTATGTTTCCTTCTGCTTACATTTAACCAGAGCATGCATGTTATAATTAAAGGCATCCATGAAATGTGTTATTAAATAAAATTACATTTTGTTATTAAGGTAGCCAAATATCACATTATTGTATAGAATGAGATTAGGTGAAAAAATAGACCCCTAGATTTAATTTAGTAATGATATTCACAGATCTTTAACTTTTTCTACTACTGTTTAATGTAATTTAGCTTATGTTCAGACTTGAAGAAACCATTTCTTTCTAAACATGATTAAATCCTCATCTTGGATCCAGATGCCTTCCAAGACCTATGGATGGGTAGATGTCAAAAGTCCAGGCAACTTTCAATAGGTTTTGGAAGGGTACCTGACTTTTGTCTTTTATAGTTTATTTCTTTTCAGCTAGGGACAGGGGCTGAGCACAGTGATAGACATACAGAAAGGAGCAAGCTGTGGTCTCTCATCCAGGGATCTGATTGGTGTGGGGCATGCATATCCCCTCTGAGTCCCGCAGGCTATGATGTGGACGAAGTGATGCAGCCACTCTTCATTACCCTTCTGCCCACGTGTTTATGGGCCTGCACACACTGAGCCATCTTACACCCAGCAGTAGGTGGAGCCGTTGCGCACCCTACTCTGATCCACATCTGGTGACCTCCTAGAAAGCACTGGGTACTGGTGACAGTAACTCCCAGGTCAGCAGCAGCAGGTTTGAGGAACTTAGGGGAAGGAGAAGAAAGATAGCTCTGTTTCCAAAGGTGAACTTCTTTCTATTTGAGGATGCAAAGGGAATCTCAAGTCAGACTCTTAGACATCTGGAGACTCTCATAAGAGCCCAGCGGGAGCAGAAGGCTGGAAGATTCTCTGAGTTTCTGAGCCTGAGGGAAAAACTCATCAAGGAAACTACCAGCAGAGTGAAGGAGAGACAAAAGAATGGGGCCATGGTGGCCCTAACAGATGGCGAACCTCCAGGTAAGTTGGGGAAAGAGGTTTCTTGGGGGCTGTGTCCTGGGAGGGTCTAGTTCTCACCAAAGTTTGTTTGCACATGAGAAGGTTGTGTTCCCTGTCTTCCTTCAGGGGCATTACTCTACAAGTCTAGGCTGGTGGTGTCCTCAAAGATAACTGAGGAAACCAAGTGTGAAGTGGTGAGGGGTGGGATGAACCAAATGTCCAGGGTCACTCAGGGAATTGGAAGGAAATCCAGAGCTAGAACTTAGGGTCAACCCTGGACACTCTCTACTCAGACTTGGTACCTTATATTGCATTCGAAATTCTGTGCTGATCTATTTGCTTTGACCACAAGCTAAGCTTCTCACTCCCAGAGAGCAAGCTCACTCCATTTCTTGTTCTACAAATCGGGCTTGTCAGTGCTGGAAGTCAGGCCCAAGGTCTGGGAGCACTAGGGCTGCAAGTGGAGGCAAATATAAATCAAATGAAAACTTCCTCAGATCGCAAATTCAGAGCTGTGGGAGGGGGTGAACGGCTGGGTCTGTTCTGTATGTGGAATCATCCTCAGAGCTCAGGCTTGGTTATCTAAACCTGGTCACAGCTTCTGCTTGACCCTTGCCCCTGCCCCTGGGGCCAACATGATGAAGACCCTCATGGTTCTTGTGGAGGGTTGAAGCCTGTGGATGAGGGCCATGAAGCTAGAGAAATTGTGAGAAGCCCTGTTTCTAGAGGATTCCAAGATCCACTGGTGGTCATCAGTGGGCAGGGGTTCGTGCCTCCCGCAGTGTCTCCTCAGTCAGGAATTTGTGTGGTGGGAGCGAGGCTAGTTCAGTTGTCATCTCCGGAGAAGGCAGACCCAACCTGAGCACTTCACACAAAGGAATTTTCCCAAATGTGCTCCACATACCTGTATGGACATGAGAGAGAATTTTAAATTGGTATGTGGATGAATATCTATATCTGTATATCTCTCTCTACATGTATTAATCTGTTTTTCTCCGTGTAAATCAGACATTTAAATAGCATAAAAATTCTATAATTTCATAGATATTACCACTTGGACAAGTATAAATTAGATATCTAATGTTTAAAAATGGTGTCATTTTATATACAAATGTTAGATAACAGGACAGTTGGTATGAAAATGTGAAAATTTGTTGATGCTCTTGGATATTCTGTCCTATTTAGTTTAAACTTTCAGTCGTGAAATCTCTAAGGTAAAGGACAGTTCTTGGTTTTGCACAGAAATTTCAGGCAGAATTCTTTCATTTCAAGGGTATTTGTCTTAGTTGCTAATTTGCCTTTCACACGTCAATTTAAGCTCCTATTTTTCTGTTCATTTGCTCAAACTTTTTTTCCATTCATTCACTTATGTTGTATTGTGTTTGCTGAGGAACCAGGCAGGACAAGGTGGGACTAGGGCCGTGATGGAACCAAGCAGGGTAGTGGGAGCTCAGAGGAGGGAGGGACCAGGGATTTGAGGAAGATGAGTAGAAATGGCCTTCAAAGGAAAAGGTCCCAATCCTTTTAGGTGTCATCCTTCCCCTCCAGCCCTTGTTTCCTGTGGTCAAAAAGCTGAGAGGGAGAGGGCCCCATTTGCCTTGTCTCCCTTTCCCTGCCATGTGACCTCCTCTCTGAGGTACCACTGAGGTGGGAGGTGAGCACTGTGCCTTTAGGGCAGACTTTGCAGCCTTCCAGCTCCAAGCCCACAAGTTCCCTTTCTGGGTCCCACAGGTGCTGTACTAATGTTCTCGTGTCTCTGCTCAGACATTGCCTCTTCTCTTGTTTTGGAGCGTTGCCTTTGTGTCACAAAGAGTTCTGGGCAGACCTCTTACTTCCGTGGAATCTTGGACAAGTCCCCTATTCTCTTGAAACTTTACAGAAAGTAGGGAAATGGTACTACTCTCTGAAGAGGCTCTGAGGTCCACTTCTGAGTAACAGCGTTCCTTGAGAGCAGTGTATTTCAAACATTTTTGACATTGAACCACAGTAAAAAATGTGCTTTTCATTGTGACTGAGCTCACACATGAGAGTTTTATGGAACAGTACTTACTCTGACTCTCTGTAATGCACTTTTTCTCTTCTTTTCTTTACGTAAAAAGATCGCTGATCCTGGACATCTCCATGGATCTTGATGCATTTTGGAAAACAAGAGCTTTTAAGCTGTGTCTAATTGCATAGTTCTGGTACTGAGCAGCCTTGGGGACCTGGGTGTGTAGAGACCTTGAAGGCACATGTGGTCCTGTGGTGACCTCTGGTGGCAGCAGGGCCTTCCTGCAAGCATGCTTGTACTCCAATGGCTGCAGCTCTTCTGGGCTGCGAGGGGAGACGGCTTGCTCTAGATGAGTCTCTATCTCTGCTTCAGTATAAGGTTGAGGCTGCAGACTCTTGTTTGTCTCCTATAACGATGATGGTGGTGGTGGTAGTGTGCTGTGAAGGCTGTAAATCTTTATGGAAGCAGAAAGCCTCATCTTTCTCCCGTGGAACGACTGGTAGTTTCAAACTGCTGCCTTTGACATTAGCAGCTTGATTCCTAACCACTATGCGACTAGAGCTCCTTTGATATGACCCTGGAATAACCAGCTTGCCTTTCTAGTCTCTGAGGAAATCACAGTTCCAAACCTGTGCCTTATATAGCTCAGGGGCTAGAATTAGGTCAAGGTTGGGGCACCTGGATGGGGTGGGGTGGGGTGAGGGTAACTGCTGCATCTGCTCTGGCTTTTTCATTCTATTCCCAGTGTTGGACCCTCTCTGGACATAGGTCTGGATTGAGGGCCCAGCATGGATATGCTCTGAAAGCCATTCCTGTCTGTGCTTCCAGTCAAAAGCCAGCGGAGCTCACTGGTCATCAAAGAAGCCCAGTCAAAGGCCAGGACACTGCATGTGGCATCACCATACAAACCAGCAGAGCTGCCCACGCCGACTCCTCAGAACCGTGACAGCCGTGGCCCTGGCCAGACCCAGGTGCCCACCCCAACCCCCCGACTCAGAGTGCGAGGGTCTGCCAGCAGCCCCACTTCTCCCGGGCTTGGGCTGAGGTGAGCTCTGCATTTTGTGCTCTCATTGTATCTGTCGCAGACACTCCCAGCCCCAGGCTTTTCCAGACAGGTGAGGGCCAGAACAGAAGTGGACAGGAGGTATCTCAGGTTTGTTCCAACCTGTGCTCAGAGGAAGAGATGGGGGTCCTTTCCTCTCAGCTAAGTACAGAGAGAGAGAAAAAGTTTTGTGTAAATGCTTATTTATAGTCTAGAGGCACACCCTAAGCAAACTCACTGTTCAACTGATCATTGATTACATTATATAACTTAGATGGCATTATGGAAGGTTATTGTATTACATAGTTATTGTTAAGTGCTGTTGAGTTGGTTCCGACTTACAGTGACCCTGTATAGGGTTTCTGAGGAGCAGTTGGTGGTCCTACAGTGTGACACCAGGAGTCACATTGTTGTTGTTGTTAAGTGCTGCCAAATTGGTCCTGACCCAAAGCGACCCAGTGTAGGGTTTCCAAGGAGCAGCTGGTGAGCTTGAACTGCTGACCTTGCAGTTCAAATGGCTTTGCAGTCTGATGCATTAACCCACAGGGCCACAACAGGAGTCATATTACAGGAGATTAAATTATGGAATAGCAAGTGGTGTTCAGATAAACTTCTGGGTACCATAATCTAAGGAGCTCTGGTAGTGTAGTGGTTATGAATTGGTCTGCGAGCCGCAAGGTCAGCAGTTTGAAACTACCAGCTGTTCCATGGGAAAAAGATAAGGCTTTCTGCTCCCGTAAAGATTTACAGCCTCGGAAACCCTGTTCAGGGTCGCTATGAGTTGGAACTGACTCCACAGCACATAACAACAACAACCATAACCTAACCAAACTGACACATAAAATTACCACTACACCTTCCCTCCCTTTACCCATCTCTTCCCTAAGCTCAGTCACACACTAGAAGGGCTGGGTCCTCAGGCAGGAGTATCCCCTTGGAGCCTCATCTTCTGAAGGGAGAAACTGGTTGTACGTCAAGATAGTTCCTTGCTGTTATCTGGACCCAGTTGAGGCGGGGCAGAGCTGGCAATGGGCAAACAAACCAGCTTGCAAAGTGGTAAAGTTTAACTCAAACTTTTGATGTGTGTACCTCTCATTTTCACTTCTCCATGTGCTGTCTCAGTACACCCCCATTTAGTTCTGAAGAGGACTCAGAGGGAGACACTGTACAGCGCATGTCTCTTCGGAAGCCTCAGGGTTCTTCCAAGATGGCGTCCCGGCCGGATGATGACTGGGACTGGTCTGACACAGAAACCTCGGAGGGAAATGCCCAGCCTCCTGGCAAGGGCTCAGATGGGCTGGCTTCCACAGGTGAGTGGCATTCTGACTGTGGAGTCTTCTTTAGGCCCTGGAAAAACCCTTCAATTTTCTTTGGACTTTCTGGTTTGGCATACAAGGGGCTTTAAAAAGTTCTTGGAAGAATTCCATTATCTTTTTGTGGGGGTAAGTGGGTAGGAGTAAAGAGTGAGGGTTGGGACTATGAGTAGGTCTTGGCTAGGTTTAGGACTTCATTTATCGTTAGGGTTATGGGTAGGACTAGGGTTAGTATGAGGAGTGAGCATTGAATTAGGTCTTGGTCTAGTTTTTAGGGTTATGGTTAGGTTTATTTTTATTCATTTTTCTTGAAATCTGTTTGATTTCGGGTTCATTGGAAAGTTCTGTAACTGGATTTTTCCCTCTTAACTTTTTGTTGTTGGTGCAGCTGTATCTCTGGTTCTCTCTTTTCAGTCTTATAGGTCTGTTTTACTTTGCATATTTCTAAATCTCGGTTGAGTTTAGGTAATAATATTGTCATGTGTGTTAATCTCAGGTTGTTGTCTGCTATTATTGGTACTCTAGCCAAAGAACTTTTAGTATTTTTTGTAAGGTTGGCCTTGTTTTTTTTTTGTTTTTTTTTTTTTTACAAATTCTTTTAATTTCTGTTTGTCTGAAAATGACTTAATTTTGCTATTGCATTTGATGAATAGTTTTACTGGCAATATGAATCTTGGTTGGCAATTTTTTTCTTTCAGAGTTTTATATATATCATTCCATTGTCTTCTTGTCTTTACTGTTTCTTTTGATAATTCAGAGCTTAATCTTATTAATTTTCCTTTTCATTTATCCTGAACTGCTCTAAGGATCTGGTTTTGAAAAGTTTGATTATAATATGTCTTGGTATTTTTCTTTTGGCATCCATCCTGTTTGTAGTTCATTCAATTTCTGGAATGGCCATCTTCTTATCTTGCATGATGTTGTTGTGAAGTGCCTTTGAATTGATTCTGACTCATAGTGACCCTGTATACAGTTTGCAAGGAGCAGCTGATGGGTTTGAACTGCTGACTTTAGGGTGTGCAGTCTAGTGCTGATCCTACAGCACCACACCAAGAGTTCTGCATGATATTAGGAAAGACCCATAGACAATATTGTCCAAAAGTTGTTTGAAAAAACTTCCCTGCATGATAGTAGGGAAGTTTTTTCTAACAACTTTTGGACAATATTCTCTATAAGTCTTTTTTGTCTGTTTCTGTTCTAGAATTCCTATCACATGTAAGTTTATCCTCTTGATAGTGTCTCACATAAATCTTAGACTATCTTCAAATTTTTAAATTCTTTTTATCTGATTATTCCTCTAACAGATGATTATTGAGAGATTTTTCTTCAAGCTGAGTAATTCAGCTTTCCACTGATTTAATTCTATTTCTTTGTCCTTTCAGTGAATTATCTTTTTCTGAAGTCTTAGTGTTAGTGTGTTAGTCTTCTGGCTTTCTAATTGCTGATTTTGTATGTTTCTCGTTTTTTCAATTATTTTCCTGAGTTTTTCCATGGTTTTGTCTGTGTTTTCCTTGATTTCATCTGTAGCTTACTTGCTCTTTTCTCGCAATCTTTTGAAGTTGCCTTACCAGCATTCTTTTGAATTCCTTACCTGGTGGTTCTGATACCATTTCTGGTGTCATATTTTCTGACTGTATTTTGGTGACTTGTTTGAGGTACTTTATCTTGTTTCTTTGTGTAAGTTGAAATTGTCTGTTTTCACTAAGACATAGTGGTGTTGTATTTAAATTTAGTCGATGATTGTATATTGGTGTGTTTGCAGGCACCCACCACCTGTCTCTTGGTGGATGTGGCAGAGACCAGAAGTGTAAATGCAGTTAGTTCTCTGTTCACCGTGCAGGCTATTTCAAGGTGGGCTCATGGGCTTCTGGAAACAGGGGTGCTGTTCTCGGCACCTGACCCCAGGCAGAACAGAGGCTGTGCAAGAGAGGGTGTCACTGTTCTGTGGCTTGGTGAGGGTGGGGACTGGCCATGCCCCTGTCTACGCAGAGGGCACAGAATAGGAGAGTACTAGTCCCCTTGCTGCCAACCTCTAGCCACATCTTGTGCCTGCAAGCTGCTGTATGAACAGCCGCTTGCAAAAGCTCAAGATGGCAGTGCTTCTCCATGCCACCCCACAGTCTGCTCAGTTTTCTTCTTTCTCACTGCTCCTGTTCAGCTGCTTCTTCAGTCAGCACTCAATCCACCGCTCTGTCCTGTTCTCTGCTGCTCAGGGCTCCAGGCTCATCACCTGTATCTGTTTCACTCCCATGTCTTTGTTGCTGCTCAGTGTGGTTGCTTACTCTGCCATCTTGCCCCAGACACCTCCATTATCTTTGAATTCCAATTTATTTTAAAATGAACTTTTGAAAGCCCCCTTGTATCTTTCTGTTGTGATTCGGAGAGAATGATCTTCTCAACCATCAGATAGAAGGAGATCTGGAGATAAGTTAAGTGTTTGGCTTCACACTGAAATTTGCAGTTTGAACCAGTTGCTCCATGGGAAAAAGATTTACAGCCTTAAGGAAAAAGAAAAGACAAAGATTTACAGCTTTGAAAAGCCTCTGGGGTAGTTCTTCTCTGTTCAGTAGAGCTGTTCTGAGTTGGCATTGATTTGGTGGCAATGTGTTTTTCAGGGTATTGGCAGGGTCAGGTTCTCTTCAAAGGCTCTAGGGGAAGATCCTTCCCTGTCTCTTCCAACTTCAAGTTGGTCTGGGAATTCCTTGATTATGGCCACCTAACTCCAATCCCTGCCTCTGTCATCACAAAGTGCCCTTTCCTGTGTGTGTTTTCTTATAAGGGTACCAGTTGTAAAGAGATTTGGTCCCACCCTAATGACCTCAGCTTAACTAGTTACATCTGCAATGACTGTATTTCCAATGAAGGTTACATTCTAAGCTCCAGGGAATAGGACTTCAACATATCTTTCTGGGGACACAGTTCAAACCCTAACACACTCAACCTGTTGATGAAAAGGTATCAGAAAGGTTTAACTTAAATGTCTGGCAACTGGATGGAAAATACTCATTAAACTTGCCATTTTCTAACAATGACTAGTTTAGCAATTTTCTTCTCAAAAAAAAAAAAAGAAAGAAAAGAAAAGAACATGTCAGCTCTCTTTCAAAGTTTTCTTGAGCTATAGCTTCTGGCTTTATTTTCTAGCCTAGGTTTAATTCCAGAACATTGAATTTATAATTTTCTTTTAGTAAGTGCCATCCAGTTGGCCCCGATTTATAGCAACCCTGTATAGGGTTTTCAAGGAGCGACTGGTGAGCTTGAACTTGCCAACCTTGTGGTTCAAACCGATTTTGCAGTCCAGCACATTAACTTGCAGCACTACAAGTTTAGTGTTTTCTAAATTAGTGAATGGAAGCTGTGGAGTTTAAGTGTAGGCTGGTGTGATCTTTAAATTCATGTTCTTAATGAGCTTTGTGGTACTTGGTCTTGTCCACAGCATAATCCCAGCCTGCCTATCCATCAGAAATCACAAAAAGCAGATCTTTGATGAAGTAGCAGTGGCTGGCCAGGTGGAATTGATAGTCTGGGAAGAGCACTGGACTGGGGTGAGAAGTTCTCAGCTATTTGTTGGCTCTGTCACTTGCTTGTCCTTGTGCAAGGTCCCTCAGTTCCTTTGATGCAAAAGGAGGTATTTGTATGGGATGATAGAATTTGGAGAGGGAGTGAGGAATACAGTATCTAGTACATTTGTTATTGTTAGTTGCCATCAAGTAGGGCCTGACTCATGGCGACCTTATGTATAACCAAACAAAGCACTGCTTGGTCCTTCATCATCTTCACAATTGTTGATGTATTTGAATCTGCAAAAAGATGTGGCACCAGCCATTCCACCCACAGCCCTCTCTACTCAGGTGGGTTCTATAAATCATTGCACTGGCCACACAAAACTCAGACACCAGACTCAGAGTTACGGGCCTGATTAAGAAAGTGAACAGTTTGTAATTTAGGGTCAGAAGTTCTCAGTGCACAGTTGTTCCAGGAACAGTGGCCCTGGACACACCACTCCATCATAAACCTTAGCCAGAAGGCACTCGGCTCTAGCTCCATATGTCAGAAAACCTAGGTCCCCCATTAAGTACCTGGTGGCATTCCACTCTACAAGCAAGCTTTCTACCCCAAGTCACTTAGCTTTACTTGTTTCATGGGCTGGGAAACCCACTGCTCTGTCTTGTACTGTGGTTCTTGGTTCTGCTGTTCCTTTGCCACTCTTCTGGTGTCGCAGTTTTCTGTCCTGGGTTGAGAAGGTTCAATACACAGGGATCTCAGGGTCCAAAGGATGCGCTCCATTCCTGACTCTTATACTTTGATAGTAATGAATTCCTTCCTCCTGCTTCTGAGATAGTTCATTTTATACCCATGGCAGAGTATTAAGTTTTTTATAATTATAGTTAACTCTGCTAACATCCACAGCTGAATCCTGTCATTTTATCAGTATCTTCTTCCAACTTCTCTTATCCAGAGCAGCAAGACAGAAACATTGTTTGGTAGGAGTTACAGACTATGGCTAGAGGAGACATTAGATAATTCGCTATACCACAGAATCCATTGTTGAAACAATTGTATCAATCTTTCTCTTGGCAGGTTTCCCTTGTTTTTTTGTGGACCCTCTACTCTACTAAGCATGGTATTCTGTTCTAATGAAGCTGGTACATTGCAAGACCGTAACAAATATTACTTACAAGAATAAATAAGCTATGGGCTGTTGTAGCGCTAAAAGTGTGCTGGGATCCTCAGACATTTGAGTCCCAGAAGGTTGTTGTTAGCTCCCTGCTTTTTGTTCATTTCTGAAGTGTGGGTATCACCTTGGTCTACCACATCACCAGGGATCTCTTGATGATCTATATCATTGTTTAGCCACACTTTCTGCACAGTTCTGCAGAAACCCTGCGTTGCCTGCAGTCCACTTGCGCTGATTTACATCAGTGATGTTTCTGCTTGTTTCCATATGGGGACATTAAAGGAGGCATGTCTGCACGTTAGCCAAACAGTTCATGTACCGAACTAAGCCTAAGTCCCACCTTTATCACCAGCCTGGTCATTAAGTCTACACGGTTACATTTTCAGAGTATTCAGAAATACTTCTTCTCCAGGCTCATGCTGGCATGGGTCTTATCTTTTTCCTTACCTCTCTTCTTTGTGGTTGCTCCACCTTCTTCCTGACCCTTTTCCACACTCCTTATATCCATGCTGGATCCTGATGCACATGGATGAGGGAGTCATTCTCCAAGTTTCCCTGCTGATATACCCCCTTGTTGCTTCCAGAAACACTGGTACAATCAATGGTCAAAAACCTGGAGAAGCAGCTTGAGGCTCCAGCGAAGAAGCCAGCTGGAGGGGTCAATCTGTTCTTACTGCCCAATGCCAGACCACAGGGCGCTGCCACCCCAGGACGGAAGCCTCAGGTAGGGTGTCAGACACTTGGATGCAATCCCTGCAGAGACTGCTCCAAGTATGGGGGGCCTTGGTGAAGGTTAGGGGAGGGTCCAAAAAACGGTAGCCTTGTCTTAGCAGAACATTGAAGGTGACCTCTGTCCAGATGAAGGGATGGTCACCTTGAATGTTGGGTGCTGTTTATGGTGAAGTTAACTGTAAAGGTTTTTCAGTTCATTAGTTCATTACTCAGTAGGGTTAGTCTGTCCCAGCCAACTCTTGCTCCCATTTCTGTGTCTGGCTTCTCACCTGGACTCCTTTCTTCCAATTCTGTTGCACCCCACATAGACTCCTCCCCATTCCTTTACTCTGCCCAAGATTTCAACACTGGCGGGCTGTAGGACAGATTTCTCTCTGAGAGGGGAATGCTGGTGTGGCATCCCATGGCTCATTAGAGTTTTGTTGTTGTTAAGTGCCGTCAAGTTGGTTCCGACTCATAGCGACCCCGTATAGGATTTCCAAGGAGCAGCTGGTGAGCTTGAACCTCCAAAATGGCTTTGCAGTCTGGCACATTAACCCACAGTGCCACACCAGGACTCCTGGCTCATTAGAGTAGGCCCATCAAATCCAAATTCGCTGTCATCATGTTGATTCCAATTCATAGTGACCTTATAGGACAAGAGTAGCTGCTCCTTCTGTCTTCCGAGGCTGAAAATCTTTTTGAGCACAGACAGCCTCATCTTTCTCCTGCTCAGAGTAGGCAACAACAAGAAATGGAATATTTAGATACCTTCGTTCTAAATATTCAGGACCATCTTCATCATTGAGAATGTCCTAGTGACCTTGCCATGCTCAGTCAGGCTCCTGTGACAATCAGACTGAGAGCTCAGATGTTCAGCCTCCCCCAATGTTACCAAACCCTCCTCACTGCCTTCTTCTCCCCCTTGCCAGGGAATAACTTACATTCCTGTCATTTTTCTTACACAGAAAGAAGGAGAGATTTCTTTACTTCCACTCTCATTTATCTTTCTTAACCCAAAAGGTACCATTTAGACAGAGCAATTCTAGTGCACTGAAATGAAGAAGTAGTGGGCAATTGTTTTTATGGTTTTCAATAGTATTTCCCCCCAGTTTTTCTACATCATGAATGAGGGTCTCTTCAAAAAGTTCACAAAAAAATTCTGATATCTTATAATTCCATTTTCCCATGAATTTTTTGAAGCCCTCTCATATTTACTTTATCCACAGCTCATGTATGTTTGTAAGCCATGAGTCCAGATGATTAAAAAAAATGATTTGTCCCTTTTCCCACATCATGAAATTGAGCCAACAATTCAAATCTGGTTGAGGTTTTACTCAGAATATGCTTGCTGCCCTGGGCCTTGAATTCTAGGAGAAATTTTTTTAGCATGGCTTATATCAAAACCAGGTGGCCATGAAACTTCTGGTGGAGAAGATCTGGGCTGGGTGCAGGTTATTGGACCCAGGGGTGAACTTGGTAATGTTGGCCAACTTTAGGCCTTACATTGGTTGCAGCCCAGACCCTCTCCTGACTGAAGGGTTTCTGATGCTTCTGAATGCCCTACATTCTCATTCAGTCCCAGCGCTTGCCAGGCCTGAGAGAGCCAGTCTGCTAAGAGGTAGGTGCTTTAGCCCAGAGTGCATTCAGCTCAAGAACTTGGGATGGTCAAGGTTCTAGGCTCCAACTCTATCAATGTGGGGAGTTAAAACATCTACACAAAGGCAAAAGTAAAGCAAGAGCCACCTAATTTGTATGTCATTGTAAGGCGTTTCCTTGGTTTGGTTGGTGGAGTTGTAAGGGCTACTGTGCAGTATTTGAAATCACTGTGACTCCAGTTCTCAGAAGCAGTCTCACAAAGGCGGAAGCTACAGCATCTCCACACTACTTTCCTCCAAATGTGCATTTTGCCTCCTTTTCCAACCTGCATCTGCTGCCTCCTCCTTGGTCTTCAAGCATTTCTTCTCCTCCTCCCCTCTTGCAGTTTTCTGAAGATGAAAGTGACTTGGAGATTTCTTCCTTGGAGGATTTCCCCCAGGACCGGGGCCAGGAGAAGTCAAAACCCTTGTCTTGCTCGCAGTTCCAGGAGAAGTTTGGCACCAGTGCTTGGAGCTCCAGCCGACCCAAGGTCCCTGGCTGGTGATCTGGCCAGAAGGACCTGCAGGAATTTGCTCAGGTTCCACCCAACAGATGGAGCTGTTGGGCCTCTTATCTTCACCAGCAACCGAAAAAGTTTGTCCCTTTGGAGAGAAACAGAACAGGGGACACATGATTTCTTCCCTCACCACCTATGAGGAATCTTGTCCCAGAGGGCCCAGGTGTCTGGCTGGATGCCCCAAGGTCCCAAGGCTTGAAAAAAGGCTTTAACAGAATTTCTAAGCATTTGTCTTCCTTCCTCTCCATGTCCACACCAGACTGAAAGAAGCCATGTGGTCTGTATTCCTGAACATTTTGTAAACCTGCAGGAATTCAGTGAAGATGGGCCTTATATGGGGTCCTTTTGGGGACAGGTGCTTTCATCAGTCACTCAGGGATTGGTCCAATGTCATTGACTGAGTGACTATGCTGTGCCAGGTCCCGTACCATCTCTCTACCTTGAGAGGAGGGCAGGTAGAGGTGGATGGGGCAGAAAGTCTATAACTAATGACAGTCACCCCCAAACCAAGCCTGCTGCTGTTGTGTAGACTCTGACTCATGGTGACCCTGTGTGTCATAGAGTAGAGCTGCTCCACGGGCTTTTCTGGAAACAGATCTACATGGGTTCAAACCATTAATCTTTAGGTTGATGTTGTTGTTACATGCCATCGAGTAGGCTCCAACTCATAGTGACCCTATATAGGATTTCCGAGAAGCAGCTGGTGGGTTTGAATCACCGACCTTGTGGTTAGCAGTCCAGTGCTTATCCTACAGTCCTGCTGCACCAGGATACCTTTAGTTGATAGATGAGTACAAACTGTTTGTGACACCCAGTAGTAAATCTAATGGATGAGATTAGGGTGTTGTGGGAACATAGAAGAAGAGGTTGCCCAATTGCAGGCTGCATTATTTTGGGAAGCTTCTAGAGTTGTGATGTCTGGCAGGACTTATTCATGGATGAGAGGTAAGGAGGGTCACTTGGCTTGGGACTCTTATCCCCCAAAGACCATATATTTAATATTTAATAGTAGCGTAGTGGTTACGAATCGGGCTGTGAACCTTAAGGCCAGCAGTTCGAAACTACCAGCTGCTCTGCGGGAGAAAGATGAGGCGTTCTGCTCCCGTAAAGATTTACAGCCTCGGAAACCCTGTACAGGGTCGCTATGGGTCGGAACCGACTCAACGGCACTTAGCAACAACAACCTGTAAAATCAGGTTATTTACATAACCATTGTATTTTTTAGCATGAAAAGTATTAATTTATTATATGGAAACATTTAAATATAGTATGATATGTGTAACTGTCTAATGGTTTTTCATTATTTTTGGAGCTTTGGAAGAAAAAAAATAAATCACGTGCACCTCTCTTGAGTCAGTCAGTTTATGTTCTTTAGGATGCACTTGTCAAGGTAGAGTTAGCAGTGCAAGATTTATTGGGGAGTAAATGTGTGAAAGGTAAAGGTGGGGGAAGCAGGGGTAGGCAGGAGAAGAGAGTCTCTGCCAAGTAAATGTAACCCTCGTGAGAGGAAAAAGAAGGAAGAAGAAAGAGCAGGGAGAGCCCTAGACTGCACTGCAGGACTGACCCAGTCTCTTCCAGCCCAATGGGAGCTCCAGGGTCCCACTGTCCTGGAAGAGCAAGACCTCTGCTTGAAAGCTGAGTGAATCATGTTAGCCAGTTGCATTCCTCATTTCTAAACAGCAAGTTCTTTCCTGAAGAACTTCCATGTCTGTCACAGCAATGCATAAATTTAACTTTCTATTATGGAAAATTTCAAACACAGGCAAAAGTAGAGAGATCAGAGTGATGAATTTATGCCCCTAATATCCAGGTTCAACCACGATACCCCCACACCCTTTTTCTTCCTTTGATCAGGGCTTCTTTTGATCTCTGAGTTGTCCCGACATCTGCGCTAGGACCTGGAAGTTCTATAGGAAAAGCCAGGGGAAGCATGACAAAAATTTCAGAGTGATCTGGGGTCTGTTGGTGGGGTGGGGATATTGGGGGAAGGGAGGGTTGGGGTGTCATGGTACAAAGCTACTTAATGAGGCAAGAGCAATGGTGGTAGTAGTTGCTAGCTGCCTTGAGTTAACCTAGGACTCATGGTGACCCTGTGCACAAGAGAAAGAGACAATGCTCAATCCTGTGCCATCCCCAGTGGGCCATTTGTGATCCATAGGGTTTTCTTCATCAGACTTGCAGAGATAAATCATTAAACCTTTCTTACTAATCCATTTTAGTCTGGAAGCTCTGCTGAAATCCATTTTACATCGTAGCAACATGCAAGCCTCCAATGACAGATGGGTCGTAGTTATGCAAGAGGCTCGTTGCCTGGGAATGGAACTCTCCTGGAAGCTGAGAATCGTTACAAGACATTATGTGAGATTTTGATCCAGAACAGCTCTGGCTGGCTGTGTGGTAACTCTCTTTTCAGATCACATAGTTTTGGAGAACTCAGAACTCAGTGTAGGATGGATGATCCCAGTACCTGTGAGAGGAGAGGAAGGGGAAAGCAAGTGGAAGTGCTGATGAGGATTCACTCCTATCTTACCGTCTTTAGATTCTGTGGAAGTCAAGTGTTCCTATTTACTGTGACTGGGTAGGGGACATGTAGACTATTCTTGTGGTGCATTACTATGCATCCTGATTTCTCCCATGAAGAATGGCTACTGGAAGGGTGGTACCTGCATTGCTGCATTACTGTGAAGGCACTGCACGAAAACTTTGGGTCCATCATTGCTGCTCCTGTGTGGTCACAACCAGGTTTCCGAAAAGCCACATCTCTCCACCCTCACCCGCATCCCTCTTGCCACACATACCTACAAAAGTCAGAACTTGTATATCTATATGTGTGTGTGTGTGTACATATATATACATACATGCCTATATATACACATATAAAGGAAATCTGGAAGCATAAGGGATTATGAGCATAAGGGCTTGCAAATTCTCTGCCTTTGACAATGTGCAGTCTGAACCATTTTCTATTGGTTGTTATAGTGGAAAATATTTGAATTTTCCTTTTCTGACAGGTTTCTGTCTTATATACGTTCTTTTGCAGATATATGTGGAACTATAGGATAAGCACTGGACTGCTAACTGAAAGGGTGTTGCTTTGCACCCACCAGATGCTCCTCAGAAAAACTATATATATATATATATGGTAGCTAGAGTTGGAAATTTCAAAAGTTCATGGAAAAAATGGAATTAAAAGATAAATGGAAATCGAGGGACTTCCGGCGCTTCCCTGACTGGGCAGCACAGGTACGCGGGCTCCGGAGAATATGGGGGTGGTATTGCACAGGGAGGCCCCGGCTTGGTAGACAGACAGCCTTGGGGCAAACATAAAACATTAGGCCTTAACATTATGAGCTTGCTTTAAAAAAAAATCAAACTGCTGAGGATTTACAAGCATTTTGAGCCTCTACCCCTGTGCACTTAGTTCCCACCCCGGGGACTGCCACGCCCATTGCAGAGCGTGGAGCTCAGGGCTTGAGCGGAGCCATTCAGAGGGCAGATGCTCCTGGAGAGCTAGCGGGGCCACAGGAACTAGCGTGATCCATCCCAGGGGTGCCTCATTGCCACGTTGGGCATTGTCGGTGTGGATATAGGGCAAATTGGGGTGCTCATGGCACAGGGAGACAGAGAGCGGCATTGTAGACATCATCAGACACAGCCAGGTCATCTGCCTGCAATCACTAACCTCCCCCCCTCCTGCCCCCAACTTTTTCGGCCTAGGCTAGCCCTCTGCCGAGCCTCAGGCCCACCCATCAAGGCGCAGGCCAGCCCAAGTTGAGGCGCCAATAACAAAGCAGTCCTGCTGTGATTCTGTGGGTTAATGCGCCAGACTGCAAAGCCTTTCGAACTGCAAGGAAGGTGATTCGAGTTCACTAGCTGCCCCTTGGAAACCCTATACTGGGTCACTGTGGGTCACGATTAACTCCACAGCATATCAACAAGGAAAAGAGCTCAGAAGGGGCTGAAAAAAAGTTAGGGCACTAAAGACTTACTTATATTAAGCCACGCTTTTTTCCTTTCTTCTGCCCCTCCCCCCACTTTTTTTTTTTGGTGTGTGTGTGATTAAAACCTGCCTTATTCAAGAGCACAGGCCAGCCCAAATTGAGACACTCTTGAGTAGTTGTTTACCCCCAATAACAAAGCAGTCCTGCTGTGGCTGACTGCAAAGCCTTTTGAACTGCACGGACTGTGGTTCGAGCCCACCAGCTGCTCCTTGGAAACCCTATACTGGGTTGCTGTGGGTCATGTCGACTCCACATACCAACAAGGAGAAGAGCACAGAAGAGACTGAAAGAGAGGTAGAGCATTAAAGACTTACTTACATTAAGCTACGCTTTTTTTCCCTCTCTTTCTTCAGCCCCTCCCCCCACTTTTTTTTTCTTTTTCTTTTCCCCCATTGTTTTTTTTTTCTGTTTTGTGTTTTGTTGTTGTTGTGTTGCTTTGTTTTTCTCTCATTATCACTTTTTTTTGTTTGTTTTTTTGTTTTTTTGCTTTTGGTTTTGATTTCTACCCAACTGGTGTTGCTTGGCTGTCACATAGCCTACCTTCTGCGATCGGAGGACTCCGCTTTTGTTTTTGATTTTGGTTTTGTTTTCTACCCGACTGGTGTTGTTTGGCCGTCACATAGCCTTCCTTCTGCTATTGGAGGACTCTTTGTCCCCCTACATTACACGAAAAGAGTCAGCAACTGCTGCCAAATAGCCAAGCTGCAATAACACTTTATAAAACACCAAAACCCAGACAAGAACCAATACCAGCTGCCACAAACCAGGGAAACAGGCAACACATGTAAAAGTTACTCTGAGTTAAGCAATAAGAGGAGTGAAAGGGGAAGACCACAACCTGATCACATCTTCCTGGAGACAATCAAAAACATAAAAATTTACCAAAATACATACTTAATTAATTATTAGGGCCACAGATAAACATTAAACATGTCCAAGAAGCAAAAGCAGATGACCATATCGGCACACGTCCAGAAAAAAGATAAAATATCTGAGACAAATGAACCAGAAGTAG
>NW_006408546.1:15496412-15501095 GCF_000296735.1 Chrysochloris asiatica | reverse complement strand
TAGCGAATAATGTTTATCAGGACGGATTGTGAGGGTTGGAAATGCAAAGGTAGACGTTTTGTAACAAGGAAGGGAGTGATTAATTCTCCAGGCTAGGAGCGGAGGTCTCTGGGACCATCAACGGAAAAGAGCCGAGAGCGGGACCCTACCCAGAGAAACAGAGATGCCTGAGATAGAGACAGAGACAACGACGTGGAGTGATGAAGTGGCTGCGGACTTTGGGCCCAGAGAGGGAAAGGGACTGTGGGCTGAAAACTGGGGCGGAGGGGGGGCGGAGCGGGAAGTGTAGAGGACGGGTTTCTAGGATATACCCTTTGGTTGGTTGATGATGCATAGAGGGGATTGGAACTATGGCAATGAGATGATATATGATGGAATGAATGTAAGACTAAGGTTCTCCCATGTAAACTATCATATAATTCACAATAAAATATTAAAACAAAAAAGATAATGGAATATTTCCACGAGCTTTTTTGAAGCCCCCTAATATACAGATTTGTGTTGGAAATAGTGCAGCCAGAGTGCTCCTTGGAGGCCAGGATGGCCAAACTTCGCCTCTCATACTTTGGACATACTGTCAGGAGGGACTAGTTGCTGGAGAAGGATATCATTTTTGGTAAGGTGGAGGGTCAGAGAAAAAGAGGAAGACCCTCAGCGAGATGGATTGGCAAAGTGGCAGCATCAGTGGGCTCAAGCATGGCAACAATTGTGAGGTTGGCCCAGGATCGGGCAGTATTTAGTTCTGTTGTGCATAGAGTCACTATGAGTTGGTACCGATTTGATGGCGCCCAACAACAACTATATACTTTGTTGTTGTTGTTGTTAAGTGCCATCAAGTCGGTTCCGACCCTGTACAGGGTTTCCAGGGCTGTAAATCTTTACGGGAGCAGAAATCCTCATCTTTCTCCCGCGGAGCGGCTGGTAGTTTCAAACTGCTTACCTTAAGGTTTGCAGCCCGATTCGAAACCACTACGCTACCAGAGCTCTCTCTCTGTCTCTGTCTCTGTCTCTCTCTCTCTCTCTATATATATACACACACATATATATATACTTCCTAAGTTTAACTATACACAGAAATCAAATTGACTACATCTATGGAAAGAGACGGTGGAAAAGCTCCTTATCATCAGCCAAAACAAGGCCAGTGACAGACTGTGGAATAGATCATCAATTACTCATATGCAAGTTCATGCTGAAGCTGAAGAAAATTAAAACAAGTTCATGAGAGCCAAAATGTGATCTTGAACACATCCTACCTGAACTTAGAGGTCATCTCAAGAACAAATTTGATGAATTAGACACTAATTACTGAAGACTAGAAGAGTTGTGGGATGACGTTAACAAGAGCATCATGAACAACCTGTGATATGCAGATGATACAACCTGATACAAGAAGAAAGCAAAAGATTCTTAAGACAAGAAAGAAGGAAAAGACAAAAAGGGAAGAACACTCTTAGCATTTTTCAAACTGAGGGAACTGAAGAAAAAATTTAGGCCTCGACTTGCTCATTGAAGGATTCTATGGGCAAAATATTGAATGATACAGAAAGCATCAAAAGAAGATGGAAGGAATACACAAAATTACTGTGCCAGAAAGAAATTGTTGATGTTCAACCATTTCAAGAGGTAGCATATGATCAAGATCCAATGACACTGAAGGAAGAAGTCCATGGTGCATTGAAGGCATTGACAGAGAACAAGGCTCCAGGAATTGATGGAATACAAATTGAAATCTTTCAAAAAACTGAGGCAGTACTAGAAATGTCACTTATCTGTACCAAGCAATTTGGAAGATAGCCATCTGGTCAACTTATTGGAAGAGATTGATATTTGTGCCCATTCCAAAGAGAGGTGACCCAATGGAATGTAGAAATCATTGGACAATATCATTAATATCACATGCAAGTAAAATTTTTCTAAAGATAGTCCAAAAATGTTTGCAAATGTACATTGACAGAGAACTGTCAGAGAATCATGCTGGATTCAGATGAGGACGTGGAATGAGGGATATCATTGCTGATGTCAGATAGATCTTGGCTAGAAGCAGAGAATACCAGAAAGATGTATACCTGTGCTTTATTGTCCATGCAAAGGCTTTCTGTTGTGAAGATCATGACAAGCTATGGACAACATTGAGGAGAATGAGTATTATGGAACACCTAATTGTGCTCATGAGGAATCTGTACATAGACCAAGAGGCAGTTGTTCAAACAGAACAAGGGAACAACAAATGGTTTAAAATTAGGAAAGCTGTGCATCAGAGTTGTATTCTTTCACCATATTTATTCAATCTGTATGCTGAGCAAATAATTCAAGAAGTTGGATTATGTGAAGAAAAACGTGTCATCAGGGTTAGAGGAAGACTCATTATTAACAGTGTGTGATATGCAGATGATACAACCTTGCTTGCTGAAAGCAAAGAGTACTTAAAATAATTACTTATGAAGACAAAAGACCACAGCCTTTGGTATGGGTTGCACCTCAACAAAAAGAAAAAAAAAATCCTCACCATTGTACCAATAAATAACATCCATATAAATGAAGAAAAGAATGACGTTGTCAAAGACTTCATTTTGCTTGGGATCGACCATCAACACTCATGGAAGCAGCAGTTTAGAAATCAAATGACATATTGCATTAGGCAAATCTGCTGCCCAAGATGTCTTTAAAGTGTTGAAGAGCAAAGATGTTGGTTTGAGAACTAAGGTGCACCTGATCACGCTGGATTATACTCAAATCATGGTATTTTCAATAGCCTCATATGCATGTGAAAGTTGGACAGTGAATAAGAAGACTGTAGAAGAATTGATGCATTTGAGGTATGGTGTTGGAGGAGAATGTTGAAAGTGCCATGGACTGCCAAAACAATAAACAAAGCTGTGCTGTAAGAAGTACAACCAGAATGTTCCTTAGAAACCAGGATGGTTAGACTTTGTCCCTCATACTTTGGACATACTACCAGAAGGGGCCAGTCCTTCAATAAGGACATTGTGCTTGGTAAAGTGGAGGGTCAGCAAAAAAGAGGAAGACTCCCAATGAGATGAATTGGCACAGAGGCAGTGGCAGTGGGCTCAAGCGTAGAAACAATTGTGAGGTTGTCATAGAACCAGGCAGTGTTTTGTTCTTGTGTTCTTTTGCTGTGAGTTGGTTCCTACTCGACAGCACCTAACAAGAATAAATTTAATTATATCTTCCTGTAGCTTGATTTTCCTTGTTGAAAATAGATGATAATGTCTTGACATCAATACATATGTATCAACATAATATGTTTAATGACCACAAAGTATTTCAAAGTAAAGATTACAAAAATTTATTTAACCAGACGTTTCCACTTTGGGCCTTTTATAAATCATAAAATGATAGAGAAATGTGGTTATACATCTTTGTGCACTTAATTAAGATTTCCTTAGGAAAAATAAGTACTTAGAAGTAAGATTGCTAGGTCAACATAATGGAAAGCAACTGTATATGCCAGACATTGGTCCTAGTTCCTTAGGAATATGAATGATATAATCCTCACAGCAATCTCTGAGATGGGTTGCTGTTGTTGTTGATAGTTCTTATATTAGTTTCTATTGAGTAGGTTCTAGAACATGGCAACCCATGTGTTATAGAATGGAATGTCACCATAGGGTTTCCTTGGTTGTAATCTTTACAGAAACAGATTACCAAGTCTTTTTTTAAATTCCCCCCTCTGGGATGGTTCGAACCAGTAGCCTTTAGATTAGCAGTTGATTGCAAACCACAGCGTTATGTGTTTTTTAGACTAGGAACTGAGGCACAGAGCAGTTTAGAAATGTGCTTTGAGTCTTACCACCAGTAAGTGGGGCAACTGAGATCCTTTCTGAGCATGCGCGCCCTGAAGCTTGATCTCCTGACCCCCATGCTGTGTTCTATCTCAGAGGCCGTGTGTTTTGTGTGACTTCTCTTACATATTGCCACTTGCTCTTGAGGTGCCTTGAACCGATTTCATTTAATGGTTAGCAGAACATGAGAGTTCTCATTTCTGAATTCCCTTGCCACCAGAGGGTATCATTCATTTATAAATGTTTTGATAATGTGATAGGTGAAAAATAAAACCTTGCCTTTAAGAAAAAAATGGCGTGTTTTAAGGTTTCTTCTATAGTATAATTCTTTGTGTCATGTTCATATCGGTCATTTTTATTCTTTTAAAAATGATGTAGTTAACTTTTCCTTGCTACTGTTCTCTTAATCTTTTTACTATGGAAAACTTCAAGTATCTAGATAAAAGTAGAATTGTATAATTCTATTCACAGTGTCCTTATCACTCGTCTTAACAATGATCAACATATCGCTCCTCTTGTTTCCTATAAATGGCTCACCAACCCCCTCCTGAATATTTTGTAATATATCCCAGACATCATCATTACATTTACAAATATTTCCGTATCTATACTAGAAAGTCCTGGTGTGGCGCTGCAGGATAATGCACTGGACCACAAGGTTGGTTTGAGTCACAAGGTCAGTGGTTCAAACTCACCAATTACTCATTCATTAGAAACCATGTACAGGGAGGGTTACTATGAATTAGAAACAACTTGATGGCACTTAGCAACAGCAACAATAACGTTTCTACTAGGGAGTGCAGTAGCTCTGTAGGATAAACACAGGGCTGGGAACAACAAGGCAGGCGATTCAAGGCCACCATCTGCTCTGAAAAAG
>NW_006408546.1:15494122-15495398 GCF_000296735.1 Chrysochloris asiatica | reverse complement strand
TTTTTTATGCTTTCTGATTGCCTCCAGGTAGATGTGATCAGGAGATGGGCTTCCCTTTTCACTCTTCTTCCTGAGAAATTTTAAGATGCCACTGTTGGTCATTGTGACATAACTCAGGATTTAATTTTCAGTCTATTTCCTTTTTAGTTTGCTGTCCCACTCTGCAATCCCTGTACAGGCCTTTTTCCTAGTGATAAACAGTTCTGGGCCTGCTGTAGCTGTTTTGCACTGCCGTTTGGATTTAAGTGGAAACTGTCACTTTAAATTTCAAGGAAATCTGTGTGCATGCGTAGTAGAACCCTCTGGGGGTGGGAGTGGGGTGTTCACTCACTCAGCCTGGAGGTGCACAGACAGCACAAGACCAATGAATAGACACACACACACAAAAGAATTGCTACACTTTTATCTCCATGGTTCTGTAATGCATCCGTGGCTGCTCTGATCCTTTCCCCACTTGGTCTTGCCCACGATGGCAGCTCCAGGAGCAGCTGAGCATCTTGTATTAGAAAGCACTGGATTTCTTGCTTCTGCTACAAATTCCATTCCCCTAGCTGTAAGCCTTCCAACCTTCTAAATATTCCTTTATATGTGGTTCAGAGTTTTGGCATCATCCCCTGAGTTTGCTTGGTCTGGTATTCTATGTTGTTGCTGACAGAACTCCTCACTGCATGTCCACCCGATCTGCCCTCTTGTTTGTTCTCCTACTACTGATCTTTTAAGGAGCCCCAGTGGTGTAGTGGGCTACCAGTTGGATTGCTAACTACAGGGTCAGAAATTTGAATCCACCAGCCACTGTGCTGGAAAAAAATGATGTTTTCTGTCCCAGTCAAGAGTTACAACCTCAGAAACCCTTTACTGGTCTCTATGAGTCAACTTGACTACACACAACCACCTTCACCACCACTACTGTTTTATTTTGTTGACTGGTGTGTACCAAATGGTGGTGCTGTCAAAGTAGAGAGCAACATAAGTACTTTTTAAACACACAGAGACTTAATGACCAGAGATAATGTGGGTTCTTTCCAGCCTGTACTATCATCCATTGTTGATAATTGTTAAGTGCCTTCAAGTCAGTTCCCACTCATAGTGTTCCTATATAGGGTTTCTGTGGAAGCAGCTGGTGGGTTTGAACTACTGACCTTGTTACCAGTCCAATGCTTATCCTACAGTACCACACCATTTGTTGTTAAGTGCCATCGAGTCGGTTCCGACCCATAGCGACCCTGTACAGGGTTTCCGAGGGTGTAAATCTTTACGGGAGTAGAAAGCCTCATCT
>NW_006408546.1:15485428-15494022 GCF_000296735.1 Chrysochloris asiatica | reverse complement strand
AATAAGTGGTTGGATACATTTCAAAACCTTATATCATTACGCAAAACCAACAACAAAACAAAAATCAGTGTTTTCTTAATATCATCATATGACAGAACTTTAAAAAGTTCATGTAAAAATTCCATTACATCTTTTGGTCTCAATTTCCATGAACTTTTGGAAGCCCCTTCATAACGTATAGCCAGAATGCTCCGTAGAAGCGAAGATGGTGAGACTTCATCTCACATAATTTGTGCATGTTTTCAGGATGGACACATGTTATCAGGATGTCCTGGATACAGACATGTTCGATAAAGTGGTAATTGTTGTTAACTGGTGTTTTCTGACTCATAGTGACCCTGTATAGGACTTCTGAGGAGCAACTTGTATGTTTGAACTACCAACCTTTGAGGTAGCCATCCAATGCTTATCCTACAGCGCCACCCTAGGACTCCTGTTAAAGCTGAGGGTCAGCAAAAAAGAGTCTGTCCCTCAATGAGGTGGATGGTACAGTGGCTGCAGCAGTGGGCGTGAGCATGACAATGCTTGTGAGGATGGCTCAGGACTGGGAGGAATTTTGTTCTAGTGGACGTAGGGTCGTTATGAGTTGGAACAGACTGAATGGCACTTAACAAGAATGACAACATTTACATTTCACATTCCATCTTTTTTTCCTAGGCAGGTTCAAGTCTCTTTTAATCTGTAGATTCTTCTATTCTTCCCCTCCATTCCTTCGTCCTTTTCTCCATCACATTTAAAAAAAAACAACAATGTTTTTGTTGTTGCTGAGGAAATTGGGTCATTTGTCTTGTAGAATTTCCCCTAGTCTGTATTTTGCTGACTATCTTACTGTGGTGTTGCTTCATGCAACCTTCTCAGATCCATCTGAAAATTTGAAACTAGAGTGGAATACTTGATCAGACTCAGCTTTGATTTTTTTTTTTTTTTTCACGACAGTTCATAGGTGATGTTGTTTGACGCCATTTTGTTGTTAAGTGCCAATGAATGAGTTCCGACTCACAGCGACCCCATATAGTTTTTCTGAGGAGCAGCTGGTGAGTCTGAAATGCTGACTCTGTGGTTCAAACAGACCTTACAGTCCAATGTTTAGCCTACAGCACCACACCAGGTCTCTACTAGTACGATACCACTTGTTGCTTTGCTAAGTGCCATTGAGTCGGGATCCGACTCCTAGCGACCCTGGACAGGGTTTCCAAGGAGCAGCTGGTGAGTTATAACTGCCAGCCTTAATGGCCCACACTGATGCTGCAGTTTAACTGCATTAACCAGCAACGCCACACCAAAAGTCCTAGGAGACATAATATCTAGTGCTCTGTTTTCATGATGCTTAGCAGTATCGGTGCTCATTGCCTAAATTCAGCTACTGATAAGAGATTTCCAAATTTGTGACATTCTACCATTCCTTTGGCATTTACTAGCTAGAATACCTCTGTAAATAGAAGAGGTATTCTATACCTCTCTATATTACAATATATATAACAATAAATTGTTAAGTGCCGTTGAGTCGTTTTGACTCATAGTGACCCTGTATTGGGTTTCAGAGGAGCAGCTGGTGAGCTTTAACCACCGACTTTGTGGTTCCTTGCAGTCCAATGCATTAACCCACAGCACCACATCAGGAGATTTTCCTTTTATGAAACTGGTTGCTTGAGATGCAGTTCATATAAGAAAAGCTTGATTCTTTTCCCTTCAAAACAATAAATTGGTTTCCTGGTATATTCCATAGGTGCTATCTGAACTCATATTTAAACATAGCGGACTCATTGAAATCCATTGTAGTTATGCTCATTGCTGGATGCTCAGATTGTCCTGTCTTGGGAGTCCATTATAGGGAAATGGATTTATAGCTATAATCTGAGTGTTATGCATGCTTATTGGAATCCTGGTGTGGTGCTGTGGGTTAATACGCTGGACTACAAGGTCAGTTTGAACTGCAAGGTGTGTAGTTGAAGCTCACCAGCGACTCTTCGGAAATCCTATACAGGATCACTATGAGTTGGAACCTACTCGGTGGAACTTATAACAAGCATGCTTATAGCTACTGGATTGGTCATTGGTTCTAAGTGTCATTCTTTCTAGGCACTTTCAGTGGACAGAAATAGGAAACACAATTAAACAATATAAGTTTTGAAATTTTTTCCATTGAAATTCAGGATTTTTACTTTATCTCTTTTCTTCCACACCAAAAATCCTGGCTCTTAACATCTCAGAATAGCAAAATCAACTCTCTTGTCCACAATATGAATACTGAAAACATTTTTAAGATTTATTATATACTTTTTGGAGTTCTTTTTGTCCTTAGGGTATATGTCACAAGGGGTGCCCAGTTAAAATGACTGTATTTTTAGGTCACTTGAAGTAGTTCCTTTCTGTGGTTATGCTGCCAAATGAATACATGATTAGGTTTGCTTGTTTCATTGTCCTTTTGATTTTTAAAGATGACATTTTTATTATTTAATTTTTAAGATTTCTTTACCCAGTGAAACTATTAATCCTTTGTCATAAAGGCTATTTTTTTCTCCTCCCTAAGTAAAGTTTATTTTAAATTTTGTTCATGGGTTTCTTTGCTATGGAAAGATTCTAAATTGTCATATATGTAATAAATTAGTGTTTCATGCTATAATTTCTGTCTTTGATGTCATGTTTATTCTTCTCCCCTCCAAGATTTGTCATAGTTATCTTTATTTTCTTCTACTAAGTTTTTTTCAAGTTTAAAAATTTGAATATTTAATAATGGATTTCTTTTTGGGGTGGTGGTGGATGTTATTTGTGACATGTTTTTGTTAGCTACTGTTGAGCTGCTTCCAATTCATAGCAACCCTATGCACAACAGAACAAAACATTGCCTAGCCTTACACCATCCTCAAAATCATTGCTACATTCAAACCCATTGCTGCTGCCACTGTGCCAATTTCTCTTTTTCGCTCAACCTCCACTTTACTAAGCATGATGTCCTTCTTCAAGGACTGGTCCCTCCTGGTAACATTGTTTGACGTATGAGAGATATAAATTTGTGTGATAGGGATCCAGTGTTTTCCAGTTAACCAGTTGTCTTAGGATCATCATTATTTAACAATTCATTCTTTATTTACAAAAATATCCTCCTTATCATATATGAGTATGACTCTAATATCTTCTTTCAGTTTCTTGCCTTCAAAGCCGCCTGAGAAATTTCAGATGCCACTGTTGGTCGTTATGACGTAACTCAGGATTTAATTTTCGGCCTGTTTTGTTTTTAGTCTGTATCTCTACTGCTCCAAAAATCCCATTCTGGCCTTTTTCCTAGTGATAAACAGTTCAGGGCTGGCTGTGGCCATTTTGTGCTGCCGTTTGGTTTTAAGTGGAAACCGTCTCTTTAAATGTTAAGAAGATCTGTGCGCACGTGTAGTAGAGCCCTCTGGGAGTGGGCGGGATGTCCACTCAACTCAAGCACCCCCTTTAGTCACTAGAATGGAGGTGCATAGACAGCTAGAGACCAATGAACAGATAAAAAAGAGAGTATGTCCACACCTTTATCTCTGAGGCTCCGTCAGGTTTCAGTCTATGGTGGCTCTGATCCTTCCCCAGCTCGGTCTCACCCAAGATGGTGGCTTCAGGAGCCACTGAGCTCGGAGGATTAGAAAGCACTAGATTTCTTGCTTCTGCTAAAAATTCCATGGGCTATAAGCTTTCAGACTTATCAACTATTCCAATATATGTGGTTCAGAGTTCTGTAACTGTCCCCTGAGCCTGCTTCATCTGGCATTCTGGTGTAATTGCTGACAGAAATCCTCATCGCATTTCTACCATATCCACCATCAAGCCTCGCCTTGACCTATTCTGTTTTTTTCACAACTCAGAAGTGATCCATCCTACCAGGTATGATCTCGTTAACAAAAGACAAACCGTACTTCTAAACAGGGTCATATTTACAGGTACAGGGTTTAGGATTTCAACTCATCTTTTATGAGGAGACAATCCAACCCATAGCAGCATCCCAGTTCCCACACATGACCAATTAAACATGGATGGCTTAGGTATATGCCTCCATGAGTCCTAATTAGAGCTCTTAATTGAAGATGGGTCTTGGCAAAGCTCTCTCTTGAACCTAATTATGGATGTCTTTTAAATTCGTCTAAGTAGAACATCTCATTCATCACAGATCTTCTTGCTCTGAGTTTCTGTCAGGCTGGTTCTTTGTAAAAGGGATGTAAATTCCTAGTAGTGTGGGGTAGTAATGTGCTGTAGGCTTAGGTAACAAAAACTTTTGCAGATGATTCGAGGCTACCAATTTTTATTTTGCCAAGAACATAAAGAAAAAAATCACCAGCTAATAGCACCATAATTTTGCGAAAAAGACATTTTTAACACTGGGAAAATAAGACAGAGCAAATCTTAGAATAAAAGAGAACACTTCCCAAATGTGGCCAACTGGTCCCTCACAATAGCACACTTCCCTCATTTTGTCTAGACCAGTGAAAACTTGAACTGCTTCTGAGCCATAGCTTGGCATTTACGAACCCTGCACTGGTTTGTATCCATAGGCCAAAGCAGCTCTTCCATTCCATGAGTGTATGATTCATGAAAGGAGAAAATTAATGATATCTTCTGAGCTAACTTCAATAATGTACACACACAGGGGTGACATTTATTGGAAGTTTATAAGTTTATAGTTACCACCTGAGAAAAGGATTCTTGCCATCTAAAAATCTGAACCTCGATTTGCAGGACAGAAGTTGCTTTGATCTCAAGCCTGGAAATGGATAGCTCTGTGTAATCGAGAGTAAGACTGTTTACAGCTTTGGAAATTTTTCAGTGAAATTGTGCTATATTAAGTTGATTTGCACAATATAATCAAATTTGATTTTTATAGATACAGTGCTTTGGGTTTCCTGACCAGAAGGGATATGTTAGTATAAAAGCTGCTACTGCACTTTTTTTTGGACTTTTTTTGTTTGTTTTGGTTTACTGACTGTAATTTTAGCACATTTTATTTTTTAGAGAAGTATTACAGAAAAATTACATAGAAAGTGCAGAGTTCCTACATACCGCTATCCTCCTGCACGTAGTTTCTACTACTATGAACATCTTGCATTAGTGTGGCACTTTTGTTGCAATTGATGAGCAATCTTGACTTCTCACTAACAACTAAAGTTTACAGGTTATATTAGGGCTCCCTCTATGTTATACAGTCCTATGAGTTTTGACAAATGCATAATGTCATGTGTTCACCATCATATGGAATTGTTGCACTGTTCTTGAAATGTCCTGTGCTTCACCTATTTGTCCCTCTCTCTAGAAACCACTGATGTTTTTTACTGCCTCTGTAGTTTTTGGCCTTTTCTAGAATGTCGCAGGATTGGAATCATGCGGGATTTACTGCCTTCAGAGTGACTCCTTTTATTTACATTTTTTTTTTTACACTAAAGCCACAGATGATGAAATTGAAGAATTCTACCAACTTTCAGTCTGCAATTGATCAACATGCAATCAAGATGTATTGATAATTATTGGTGATTGGAATGTAATGGTTAGAAACAAAGAGGGAGGATCAGTAGTTGGAAATTATGACCTTGGTGATAGACACAATGTTGGAGATCGTATGATAGAAGTTTTCAAGACCAATAACTTAAAAAATTTTTTTTTCCTAGATTCATACATAGTACAATCCATAATCTGATTATTATTGGATGTCTGCACTTTTTCCTCTTAATTTGAGTTGTGTCCCCATCAGTAAATGAATGTCTTTAAAACTTTGCTCCATTCACTTCATTATGTCCGCTATATACTTCAAAGAGGCAGCTCTTCTCCAGCCTTTTTTTTTTTAATTTGAGAACATCATTTATTGATTGGTCAAGTTGTGAGGATTTTTGTTTTCTTTTTTTTGAGGGGAGTTAGTTTTCTTTTTAAGGTTTTTATTGTAGATTGAGTGAAAGTTTACAGGGCAGATCATCAGTTTTACATTCTACAAATCATATACCTTGTTTCCTTACAATGATTATAATCCCCTCCATGTACCATCAGTGAACAGTATTTCTCTCTATTCATTTTAGCTTTTTTTTTTTAATAAACAACAACAACAACAACAAGCCAACAATCAGGCCTATATAATAATTTACACCTCTAAAAGGCACATTCTGCTGGCCACCAGCTCTTAGTCCCTCTCTTCCCATGAATCTAGTGTCCTCAGCCGCTCCCCCTCTCCATGACCCCATCTCTGTCTCTGACTCTGGCGTTACTGCTTCTCTGGATTAGGTCCCACATTCTGCTTGTCCTCGGTTTCTGGACTGTAAGTTTAACCACTCCCCTGTTTTTGTTACAAAACTTCTCTCTTTACAATTATGACAGTTGCAATTAGTCGTGATGACAATTATTGACTATTGAATCATATGAATCTTATCCCCATGTCTTTTCACCAGACCCATCTAGACAAGAGGAAAACTATTCAGTGGGTACTCTTTCCCACTGCACCCCCACACTCTTAAACTATATTCCCTCTTGAAACCTTATAAGCCAGTACTCTGTGCTTTTATTGCCCCCTTATTTTAGGTAGCCAATATCTAAGTTGCTGGTCCCTATCTACCCTGTGTACCTAGGGGATAGCATTGATACATGATGTGAAGACTCCTTCCCTCTCTGTTGGTATTTAGAGTTACAACCTCCATGAGTATAGGTCAGGTTCATCAAATTGTAGCAATTTACCCTTGTTTCCTTTATCATAAAATTTTTTGTTGTTGTTAATCTTTCTCTAGTGGAGTTCTGATTATCAAGCCACCAAAGCTAGGCCAAATGGGTACTGTCTGCAAGTTTGGGTGTTCTTGTGCATCTCCCCTCACTTCTTATCAGCTGGATGCTTGACTCTCAGCTCTAGCTCTCTGTGGCTATGTCCTTGTCCATGGGTCAAGTGTCCCCAGGTCTTACCACACTTTGGACCAACCAGCCCTTCCTCTTCTCTCTCTCATCTCCAGGTCGGCGGGAGTCAATGGACTGTGGTTGAACTCAGCCCATTTCTTCATTGCTGCCTTTCTCTCTCTTCCACTCACCAGTAGACCAATGTGGTCTCCAGCAAGCTTACTGTGGTCTCCAGCAATCTGTTTTCTTTGAGTTTCCGTCTTAGAGGGGAGTTTGTTCTGAAGGAACTTGATTGCTTGCCTTGATAGCTTCCTGGCGAACAGCTTGTTTATTCTTGTAGTAGCCAGTCATGCTGACATTTTTGTTTTGGGTTTTTCACTGATGATCTTTCTTTGAAGATGTATCTTCTGTTGCTCTAGCTGTTCCAGGCTGATCTGATTGTCCTTGCTAGTTCCACCTAAATGGAACTCAGGATTTCACCTAAGGCCCTATACTCTGCAAAGGCTTTGCGAGAGGCCTGTTTCACTGGGCAAGTTCTAGAACTCCTTTTAGGTATTCCAATCAGTCATTGGCTGAAGACGGGCTTACAAGTTTTCTGTAATCATATTTCCCAACATTCCTTTCTATCCCACTCAAGTGTCTATTTTACAATAGTAGGCAAAAGTAGAAAAAGGGAAACCAATATTCATAAGACAGTCAAACATTTTAGTATTATTTCCCCTCTTCAAACTATGCCTAGATTCCTGTATCAAAGAGCCCTGTTGTTCCAAGGTTGAGCATGCAAACCTGTCTCAGTGTTCCCCTGTTTCTCTTGTTCTTCTGCCTCCTTCCCCCTTCTTGTTTTGCCCTCCCCAACACCCAAACTAAACCCCCCACCCCAACCCTGCTGTTGTGGTTACCTTATATTCCTTTAATTCTTCCCTCAATTTAAGATGGTCTGTTTTATCCTATAATCTACCTGACCTTCTCACCACCTGGATCTCTTCCTCTGTGTTTACCTTCTTTCCCATTGTTATTGTTTTGATCATAGACTGACTGCCCAGATAAGCTGTTCTTATAATTTTATTCTATTCTTGAATCTTCCATTTGTTGATTGAGTTCAGGGTGATACTGCCACGTACATCACTCTCTGGTTCTTGTCTGTTCTTGTTGGGTCTCAATCCACAGAACTTCCTTTAGGATGTTTTTCATAGTAGGGTTAGCTTTGGCAAAATCCCTTAGCTTCTGTTTATCCTGGAATGTTTTGATTACACCATTGTATTTGATTGACAGCTCTGCTGGGTAGAGGATTCTTGGTTGGAAGTTTTTTCTTTCAGGGTTTTATATATGTCTCCCCATTACCTTCTTGCTGCATGGTTTCTGTTGAGAGATCCGAGCTTAATCTGATTTGCTTGCCTTTGTATGTTACACTTCTCTTTTCCCTATCTGCTTTCAGGATTCTGTCCTTAACTTTGATTTTGAGAGCTTAATTATTATATGTCTTGGTGATTTTCTTTTAGGGTCTATCCTTCCTGGGATTCGTTGAACTTCTTGAATGCTTATCTTTTTGCTTTTCAGGATGTTAGGGAAGTTTTCTTCCAGAAGCTCTTCAACTATCTCCTCTGTGGACTTGTGTGATTTTTCCTGTCCCAGAATGCCAATAATTCTTAAATTATTCCTCTTCATGTTGTCAAACATGAATCTTAGGCCTTCTTCAGATTTTTTAAAATCCTTTTTTGTGTTTGCTCTTCTATCTTAGTAGTGTTGAGAGATTTATCTTCTAG
>NW_006408546.1:15472906-15483738 GCF_000296735.1 Chrysochloris asiatica | reverse complement strand
CGCAGCCCGATTCGTAACCACTACGCTACCAGAGCTCCTTACAGTACCACACCATAGGACCTGGAAAATTATTCAGCCAGGAGTCTCTCCTATGATGAAACACCCCTGCTGTTGTTAATGTTAAGTGCTGTCAAGTTGGTTCCAACTCAGCGACCCTGTGTAGGGTTTCTGAGGAGCAGTTGGTGGGTTTGAATCGCTGAACTTGCAGTTCAAACCAGCCTTGCAGTCCAGTGCATAATTCTGTAGCACCACACCAGTACTCTGAAACACCCCTGTTTTTGTTGTTGTTGTTAAGTGCCATCAAGTTAGTTCTGACTCATAGTGAGCTTTTATAGGGTTTCCAAGGAGCAACTGGTGAGCTTGAATTGTTAACCTTGTGGTTCAAACGGACCTTGCAACCCAGAGCATTAACCTGCAGCTCCAAACCAGAACTTCAAAATACCCCTAGAGATAGGTTATAGAGCTGGGGTAAGTCCTGGTCTCTCATGCTTTTGTTACCTAGAGCCCTGCACAAAAATGCAATCTACACATGTACATGGCTTCTTACAACCTGCCTCTGCACTCAAGGAGCCTCACTCTCAGGAAGCTTTCCCCAGTCTGGAAATATGTAACATGCTTGACAACCTCACACTGAGAAATCCTTATGCCTCCCTGCTTAGTTAGTCTTATTTAGTCACTGTATAATTTCTCTAATTTTGTTTAGATACTTCTGATTTATTCATCTTTCCTCCATCTATTTCCTCATTACACCACTTACGCAGCTATACCCTGTCACAACCTAATCTCAGCTTTGGTGGACATGCCCTTGAACTGCTCCTACTTCTTTGTCGTCAGGTCCATATCCACACCACCACCACTGTATGACTGCCACCTCATACTCTCACTCCACACTACGGCCACCACCGGCACATCACCACCACAGTCCTCGAAATGACCTTTCCCATCACAACCACCTCCACTATAACCATGACAACCACCACCTTCTCCATACCGTTATCACTACCTCCTGCGCCAGCTACACCACCATGATAGAAATATCCAAGGAATGCTAGGATTGCTGCACATTTATGAAAACAGATCCTATTGTAGAGTGAGTGTAAGGGCACAAGGATGGAAGTCAGGAGCCCTGATTTGAATCCTGTGGCATTATGGATCAGCACTGGACTGTGAACCACAAGGTGTGCAGTTCAAATTCACCAACTGCTCCTTGGAAACCCTATGTAGGGTCGCTGTGAGTTGGAACTGACTTGATGGAACTTAACAACAACAGTCACAAACTTGTTTTTGACCTTGGGGAAAGTCTTGTAACTTTTATGGAGTAAGAAAGTTGTTTGAGATGATCCCCTAGACTCATTGCAGTTCCATGAATGCCTTGTTGTTGTTGTTAAGTGCTGTCGAGTTAGTACTGACCCATATCGACCCTGTATCGGGTTTCTGAGGAGCAGCTTGTGAGCTTGAACCACTGACCTTGCAGTTCAAATGGCTTTGCAGTCTGGCTCATTAACCCACAACACCTTTAGAAATTCACTTTTACCTAAAAAAAGGTTAGTCAATTTACTAATTATAACCTGAAAACCCTTTTGATATTTAAAAAATCTCTTGCTTTTCCTTTGTACTTTCAAAATTTAGAGTTGCCTCATTTCATAATGCCTAAAGCCTATATTTATAATCAGCATTGATTTCATGGTTCTGAGCCGGTTTTCACATAATTGTCTTTTTAATTTTTTTGGTTTAGTATTAGTTCTTTTGTGGCTAATGTACAGCAGAAACAAAATGATATTTGAAAAAGCCCTTTAGGAATCATGGGGTTCACAGCTGTATCATTAGGGGCCTGTATAAATCTTTGACAGAACTGGGTCTCAGAAGGAGAAAGCAGCCCCATCTGTGAGAGAGAGAAAGGAAAACTGAGGCCAGAGGCAGTTTTCAGACAACAGATCTGCAATGGTTTAGACATGGTTTGAGGGTGGCCTGGGAGAAGCAAGAAAACGTCGTCTGGACTCCAGGAGGAGCCTGAGTTATTCCTAACGAGACCAGCAGAGGACAGTGGGCCACAGAGCACAGGGAGTGAAGAGGCTGAGGATGTGGGCAGCAGCTCTGCTTATTCATGGGACACTCTGGACTCTGGATGGCAAAAAGAAAAGGTTAATGTATTTTGTTGCTAGCTGAAAGCTTGGAAGTTTGAGTGCATTCAGAGCCTGGCAATAGACTTCAGAAAAATGGAACACATGGGGTTCATTTTTCTGGGTACTCCAAGAGGGACCATGATTTTATCTAGGATCCCCAGATTATTAGCTGTAGGTACATTTGGCTTCTCGTGTAAATTCCGAGAGATCTGAAAATGTTTGGAGAAGCTCTTGGCTACTCACAGAAAGGTATGCCTTTGGAACTTATCTAGCAGTTCTATTGGAGAAAGACCCGGTGATGCTTCTGTAATGATAGTTGTTGTTGTTAAGTGTCGTTCAGGTGGTTCCAATTCGTAGTGACCATGTATAGGGTTTCTGAGGAGTGGTTGGTGGGTTTGAACAGCAGACCTTGTGGTCCAGTGCATCATCCTGAAGCAGTTCTACTTTATCACATGGAATCTCTATGGGTTGGAATGGACTCGATGGCATCCAACAACAACAAATATCACCTCTGAAAAGAAAGGAACTTTCTACTGAAAAAAACACACACAAAAACACAAACAAAAATGACAACAAAACCCCCAAATTGCTGTCAATTCCAACTCACAGCAAGCCTATATAGCACAGATTAGAACTGTTACTTCGAGTTTCTAAGGTTGTAATCTTTATGGATGCTGACTGCACATCTTTCTCTGCTGTGTTTGAGAGTGACTGGTGGGTTTGAACTTCCAACCTTTTGGTTAGCAGTCCAGTGCTTACCGACTGTGCCACCAGGCCTCCACTGGTATCTTTATATATAAATGTTTATAATACTCATATTCCTAGTCATCAGTAACTAAAGCCTAGGTGGCAAATATACTTGGGTTTGTTGTTGTTGTTAAGTGCGGTTGACAAGGTTCCGACTTACAGCGACCCCGTATAGGGTTTCCGAGGTTTCACATCTTTGTGAGAACAGAAAGCCTCAGCTTTTCTCAGCAGATTGACTGGCAGGCTTGAACTGTGGACCTTGTGGTTCATAGTCCAGGGTTTATTGTATGGAGACACCATACTCCCCATAGTTGGATTTAAAACACCATAAATTTGTATCTTTTTCTCATTCCAGAATGTGGATTCAGGCATTCTTAATTCATGGTTTTTATGAATGATGTGTAGTTGAGTTTCAAGTTTCATTTAAAAAAAAAAATTGTATTTAATTGACCTCGAGCATCGTGTCGCAAGTACTGAGCTGTGACCAGTTTTGAATGGGCCTGTTGCTGGTCTCTGTTCTGTTGTCTTTGGCCTTATTCTATTAATATAGAATTTTCCTAAGTATTGATATTGGACAGAATGATCTTTTCTCCCATTCTTGACTTTTTGCATTTTCATATAATATAAAAATCATCTTGTCAGTTTCCATGAACAAACCTGTTGAGATTTTGATGTAGAGTGTCTTCAATTTATTGATAAATTTAGAACAATATTTAATTTTCCTAGTCAAGATAAGGTATATCCCTCCATTTTATTTAGATCTTCTTTCTTTTCTTGTTGCCTTTTTTGCAGCTGTTTAAAAACACTCACTCAAGGCCCTAGACAGCTAACATATTTCCCTGCTTCTCAGGTATGGTTTTCTGAAGATTTTTATGTGCTTTTTTCCCATGGATTGGGCAGTATTCAAGATTCTGCACTGAAAGCAAGGGATTCCATTTTGGTCCACTTGTCTCTCAAGACTCCTAAACCCACGTGGGCATTTTTATTCCAAGCCACAGCTTGGTTTAACTCCCTATAGGTTGCTCCACCCTCCTGTTCATTCTCATTTAAGGCTCTGATGTTGTTTACATTTCTGTGTTTATGTCTTCTGGGAATTTGTCTTTTTTATTTTCCTTTCTTTGAATGTGTGTTGTGTATACACTTGTTATATTTTTTCTTGGAGTTTTATGTGGTTGCTTTGAAAGTGCGAGGATCATCTCTAAGAGCCCAGTCTTTTAGAAAATGATTTGGATAAGTCACTAGAAAAGGAAGCAAAAGTAAATGTGTGACTTCTAAAATGGTATACTTTGTTCAGATAAATGAGATAGTTAACTGGATTATGTAGTAGCAGAATCTAGGATTTTTTTCTCCCTACATATGGTCCATATGCCCCAACGAGATGGTTTGACACAGTGGCAGCAGCAATAGGCTCAAACGTAACAATAATTGTAAGGAGGGTACAGGACCTGGCAGTGTTTCATTCTGTTGTGCATAGGGTCCCTGTGCGCCAAAACTGACTCGACGGTACCTAGCAATGACAATAACAACAGCAACAACATATGGTTGGTCAGTTTCTTCCACAATTTACCAGTAGCAGCTGATTCTTATGGAGCACTTATTGTCCTATAAGTTCCTCTGTGAGAGATACTATTATTTGCCCATTTTATAGTGGGGAGTACTGAGACTCAGGCTCAGGTCACAATACCAATAAATGATAGATACAAGGTTTGAGCTCAGGCCAACTGGCTTTGGAATCTGTGCATTTAACTACCCTGCTATGCTTTCTTCTGACATTAATATGAAGTCTTCAAATCTTTGTTGTTGTTCTCTTCCATTGAATCAACTCCAATGATACATATATGACAGAGTCATATATGACAGAGTAGAACTGCACCACAGGGTTTTCTAGGCCGTAATGGATTGCAAACCACAAGGTCAGTGGTTCAAGCCCGCCAGATGCTCCTCAGAAGAAAGATGAGGTTTTCTGTTGCTGAAAAGATTTAAAGCCTCGGAAACCCTATACGGGGCCACTATGAATCGGAACCTACATATAGGCACTTAACAACAACAACAATTTTTACAGGAGCAGATTGCCAGGTTTTTGTTCTATAGAATGACTAGTGGGTTCAAACCTCTGGCCTTTTGGGTAGCAGTTGTAGCAATTGAGAGTTTAGCCACTATGTCACCAGGGTTCTTGTTTCAAACCTTCAGTCTATTCATTTTTCTTTTACAAAATTTATTTTCATTATATTTTGGGAAGTACTTGGTTGGGCCAATGAATATTATTTTAAGAGAACAAAACCTCTACTCACACCCAGGTTCTCTTGTGTTTAGGTTTGAAAATACTCTTCCAAGTACAATTCTGCTAAGGTTTCCCCCCCCAGACTCTATTCCTCTGCTTCAGAAAAGTTCTGCAGGGGCCCAGTTTTGATTTCCATGAAAATTACAAAATTCATGGTCTCATGACTCAAGCCTAATGGTCTGCAATGGACCTTTAGTCACACCAAGCCCTGAACTCCTTCTGTGAAAAATGTGAGCAAAAGTCACCCAAAATCGTGTTGCTACCACTTTAGGGGCTCAATTTTGTACAATTCCACAGAGAAATGCCACACAACTATGAGGAATCATCTGTTTGCCTGCCTGCTATTCTGGAACTGAAGCCCTATTTAAGAAGAGCTCTTTGGGACATCTGCTCGACTCCATGTACAGTGTAGAGTATCAGAGAACACCTTAGAGGGAGGGACTGAGGTTCGTGTGTGTTCTGACGTAGACTCAAGATGCTCTTCCTGGATGATACTGCAGACTCCCACCAGTTCCAGTTCTGGATGGACACTCGGAAAATGTAGAATACAATTTTTAAAACAGTAGAGGCCCTGAGGTCTGGGGCACAGCCCAGGGACCTTGCTTGAGGGTCTAAGTTTGATATTACTCTTGCCCTTTCTCCTCACTAAGATGAGCACATCTGGCTACATGTGCAGTTGTGCAGTGGAACCCTAGGCTAATGCACATTCAAGGGCGATGGGATGGACAGTGAGGCTGTGTTGAGTTCCAGTTTGATGGGTGAGGATCCTCCAATTTAAGCAGTGCTGGTGGCACTGTAGGATAAGCACTGGACTACTAACCACAAGGTCGGCAGTCCAAACCCACCAGCCACTCCTCAGGAGAAAGATGAGGATTTCTGCTTCTGTAAAGAGTCACAGACTCAGAAAACCTATATAGTGTCACTATCAGTTGGAACTGACTCCAAGGCACCTCACAAAAACAGCTTGATATAATCACAGCTTTTATTAGCTGATCCATAAAAGCAAATACTCTTCTGAGGACAAACATTGATTTTATTCTTGATTTTTCATATAATCTCCATCTGCTGAAATCTTCCCTAACTTTGGCTTTAACAGTCTCCATTTCTGTGTGGAGGAGATTCTGGTTTCTTTTTTGCTTCACCTGGAAACTTCCCATTAACTGTTAGTGTGTGTGTGTGTAGGTGCTTGGAGAACCCAGGTGTGAGCCCCAGGTGGTAACTCCTCACTGTAAGACCCTGGTCTGGCCAGGCTACTCAGAGAATCCATTTACACTTCTCTGTTAAATCAGGAACCCAGCACCTACTGTCACATGAAACACAGCCAAACATGACATACTTTATGTGACAGGAAAAGGACAAAACCCAAAATCCAGCAGCCCCCAAACACACATATAGACATTGACACTCACTAGAAGGTAATTCCCAATTTGAAAGTACTTACACAGGAGAAAGCAAGAGTCCCTCCTGCAAGTCCATTATGTTGGGATCCGTTCATACCCCTAAGGAAATTTCACTTCATTTGATTGGCTACTCATAGCTGCTCATCGTAGAGCTAACTATGTCTGTATTAGGTTTCATCACCATGGGAATAAGCACACTCCAACTGCTAAAACTCTGGAAATCCTGGTCTAGTCAAATTGACACAAAACCCTAACCATTACAGAAGGGGAGTCTTGGGGGTCATGGGGATAGCTTTCAGTTCCTATCAAGTCTTTGCACATAGGTAACTCTCCTTCTCTCTATTTAGAAGGCAGACCATTGCCCATGTGTGAGCATGTGCGAGTTTATTCATGCTGCACTGTGGATGGATTATCACTTGAAGAAACAAGGATGGAGTTTTCTTGCCATAGAAATGACTGAATCACCAAGGACTAAGCAGCTTAGAAATTGTGAAGAGTCCTGAGAGAATAGAAGGGGCTGGGCTTGCTTTTTAAATCAGGTTTCAATGCAGAGACAGGTGTTCTGTCAATTCCCTCATTCAGGGACACATTTGTTGTGGCATTAGCAAACAAAGTCAGTAGCCCCCAGAGAACAACAAAAGCCCTATCCAATGTGAGTTGGTGTCTTTCTGTAAAGATTTGCAGCGGGATTCCAGGCGGTTTAGATAATAGCTCTCCATGCACAGCAGATACATGGGTATTCTTGGGGGCCAGACCCAGTGGGTGGTTATGCTGTTTATCATTTTTCATGCAAATTCACAAACTGGTTCAAACAATGGGGAGTTCTCTTGTTATTCCTGGCCAGTAGCTCTGCAGAATGAGGACTTGGGAATAGAAAAGCAAGTCTCTGAACTTCCCTCTGCTTTGGGATTGTCTTTTCTTGTAGACTCTCCCAAGACGCTTATGCTTTCTCAAAGCCATATAGCAAAATTTGGTTAGCAGAAAACCAAAAGTAACTCATTGCCATTGAATCAGTTCCAACTCATAGAGACCCTATGTTGTTGTTAACTGCTCTTGAGTCAGTTCTGATTCATGGTGACCCTGTATAGGCTTTCCAAGAAGTGGCTGGTGGTTTTGAATTACCGACTTACAGTTAGCAGTCTAGTGCTTATCTTGAAGTGCTATACCAGGAACCAAAAACCCTACAGGAGTTTCCCAAGTTTATAATCTTTATGGAAGCTGATTGCCACAACTTTCTCCTGAAGAGGTACTGGTGGGTTTGAACTGCCAATCTTTTGATTAACAGTGAGCATTTAATTACTGTGCCACTACTCTTTTAGCATAGGTGCTATAGGAAAAGGGCTTCTGCCTCTGAGAAATAGTAATTTATGTAGTGGTGACAGTAGGTATTCTTTATAAATAGGAGGCCTGGTGGCGCTGTGGGTTAGGTGTTGGACTATTAATTTGAGGCTGATGGTTCAAACTCACCAGTTAAAACACAGGAGAAAGATGAGTTTGTCTGCTTCTGCAAAGATTTGTTGTTGTTAGCTGCCATTGAGTTGGATCTAGCTCAGTGACCTAGGCACAACACAACAAAACACTATCTGGTGTTGTACTATCCTCGCATTAGTTATTATGTTTGATCCCATTATTATTACCACTGTGTCATTCCATCTTGTTGAGGATCTTCTTTTTCATTGACCCTCCATTTTACCAAACATGATGCCACTTTCCAGGACCGATCTTTCCTGACACTTGCCTAAAGTACCAGAGATAAAGTCTCACCATAGTCAATTCGGAGGAGTAGTCTGACCATACTTCTTCCAAAACAGATTTGTTCATCCTGGCAGTCCACAGTATATTCAGTATTCTTTGCCAACACCATAACTGAAATGCATCAATTCTTCTCCAGTCTTCCTTATTCAATACCCAGCTTTCACATGCATGTATGGTGATTGAAATACCATGGCTTAGATCAGGCACATCTTAGTCCTCAAACTGCTATCTTGGCTCTTAAACATTTTAAACAGGTCTTGTGCAGCAGGTTTTTCTAATGAAATACGTTGTTTGATATCTTGACTGCTGCTTCCATGAGTGTTGATTATGGATTCGAGTAAAATGAAATCTTTGACTACTTCAATCTTTTCTCTGTTTATCATGATGTCATTTATTGGTCTAGTTGAGAGTTGGAATTGACTTCATGGCAGTGAGTATTCTTTATAAAAGGAGCCCTAGTGGTGCTGTGGGTTAGGCATTAGGCTGCTAACCACAAGGTAGGTGGCTCAAACCCATCAGCTACTCTGCAGTCTGCTTTTGTAAAGATTTACAGTCTTGAAAACATAGGGATGTAGGGTCATTATGAGTCAAAATCAACTAGATGAAAGTTGCTGTTAAGCACCTTGATAGTTGGTTCTGACTTATAGTGACCCTGTGTAGAGTTTCCAAGGAGAGGCTGGTGAGTTTGTACTGCTGACCTTGTGGTTCAAACCAACCTTGAGATTGAGTGCTTATTGTATGGCACTACACTGGGACTCCCAGATGACAGTGGGTTTGGTTATTATTTTATAGAGGAGCCCTAGTGGTGAAATGCTTAAAGCATTCAACTGTTAACCAAATATTGAACCCACCAGCTGCTCTATGGGTGAAAGATGGGGCAGTCTGCTTCCACAAAGATTTACAGTCTTGGAAAGCCTAGTAGGGGTAGTTCTACTCTGACCCACAGGGTCTGTAACTTGGAATCAGCTTGACAGGAGATTTGATTTTTGGTTTATTCTTTATGGGGAATCTCTCAGTGGTGGTTAATGCTCAGGTTGTTGACTGAAAGGATGGAGGCTCAAGTCCACCCAGAGGTGTTTTGGAAGAGACACCTGGTGATCTGCTTTAGAAAATCAGTTGTTGGAAATCCTGTGGAGCACAGTTCTACTCTGACATAACATTGGTTGCCATTAATTGGAGTAAATTCAATGGCAAATGAGTGCTGTGGTTTTTTTTTTTTTAGTGTTTGTAGACTATTTTTAATCCTTACAAGAACCTTGCAAGGTAGGTATTAGCCAGGTTTTGGTAGGTACTAGCTATGCTTTGAGTGGCTATAGAATGAGATGAAACATTTTAGTATCCATGGTGTGGTATTGCCACCACTTGTCTGTCAGTTTGTTGTACTGTGGTGGCTTGTGATTTGCTGTGATTCTGAAAGCTATGCCACCAGTATTTTAAATACCAGCAGGGTCACCCATGGTGGACAGGTTTCAGATGAGCTTCCAGATGAAGACAGACTAGGAAGAAGGAGTGATGAACTACTTCCAAATATTTAATCACTGAAAACCTTATGAATAGCAGAGAAACAATGTCAGATATAGTGCTGTAAAATGAGCCTCTCAGCTTGGAAGACACTCAAAATGCGACTGGGGAAGAGCTGCCTCCTCAAAGTAGAGTTGACCGTGATGACACAAATAGAGTAAAACCTTTGGGACCTTCATTTGTTGATGGGACACAACTCAAAATGAAGAGAAACAGCTGTAAACATTCATTGAAAATCGGAATGTGGAATGTACGAAGTATGAATCTGGGAAAATTGGAAGTTGCAAAAAAGAAATGGAATGCATAAACATCAATATCTTAGGCATTAGTGAGCTGAAATGGACTGGTATTGGCCATTTTGAATCTGACAACCACATGGTTTACTATGCAGGGAATGACAAGTTGAAGGGGGATGGTGTTGCATTCATTGTCAAAAAGAACATACCAGATCAATCATGAGGTACAATGCAGTCTGTGATAGGATAATATCCATGCACCTACAGGGAAGCCCAGTTAATACCACTATTATTCAAATTTACGCACCAACCACAAAAGCCAGTGAGGTGAGGATGAAATAGAAGAATTCTACCAATTTCTTCAATCTGAAATTGATCAAACATGCAATCAAGATGTATTGATCAATACTGGTGATTGGAATGCAAAGGTTGGGAGCAAAGAGGAAAGATCAGTAGTTGGAAAATATGGCCTTGGTGATAGAAATGATGCTGGAGAATGTATGATAGAATTCTGTAAAACCAATGATTTGTTCATTTCAAATACCTTCTTTAAACAGCATTAAAGACAACTGTACTCATGGACCTCACCAGCTAGAATACATAGAAATCAAATTGACTACATCTGTGGAAAGAGACGATTGAAAAGCTCTATATTATCAGTGAAAACAAGGCCAGGGGCAGACTGTGGAACAGACCACCAATTACTCCTATGTAAATTAAAACTGTAGTTGAAGAAAATGAAAACAAGTCCACGAGAGCCAAAATATGA
>NW_006408546.1:15469348-15470952 GCF_000296735.1 Chrysochloris asiatica | reverse complement strand
GCTATGGGTTGGTACCGACTCAATGGCACCTAACAACAACAAGTGTGGTATTGAGAAGCTGTGGTAGCATGGTATTGGAGTCCTGGTGTGGCGCTGTGGGTTATAAAGCATCAGATTGCAAAGTGTTTTGAACTGCAAGGTTTGTGATTCAAGATCACCAGCTGTTCCTTGGAAACACTATACAGGGTCGCTATCGGTCAGAATTGACTCGATGGCACTTAACAACAAGTATGGTATTGGATATTACCTAGCCCAGCAAAATCTCAACAAATGGTACTCTCTCTTTCTTCTTTATTCATCGTTGTGCCTGTTGTGTCACCTGACACAAAGTAATTACTTAGGAAATATTAGTGGAATTAAATCCAAAAGATTCTCTATGACCTTGTTTCATTAGGACACTCTCTCCAAAATTTCTGTGGAAGAACAAAAGAAAATTTGAAGCATGTCAAAGCTATTCATGGTTACAATCTTTAGAATAAAGCAGGAAGAGAAAAATAATTCTTGCAATAACAATAGTACTAAAATTCTGAAGACAATTCACTGGGTGGAGTGCTGTTGCTCTTCAAGAAGCAGCAGTAGTTGAGGATTGTCAAGGGCCCTGAAGCACAAGGGATACAGAGTGTGATGAGCACAGCTCCTGGGCTCAGTGAGCTGTTCAACAGTGACTGAATTGGTTCTAGACAATGCACTTTTGTAAGTGCATCCTCACTTAAAAGTGGAGGGAAAATAGAATATTAGTGTTTTGGAATATGCAATATAGCGTGGTAGAGGAAGAGCGCATTGCATTCTCACTGTGGGGTCCAACTGGGAAGGATTCTAGAGGACAACTGTGTGATATATGTACTGCCTGTCCCTAGCCAGTTCCATGGCTAACCCAAACCAATCTACTGCCATCGAGTCATTTCTGACTCCCAGAAACTCTCTATAGGGTTTCTGAGGCTGTAAATCTTTCCGGGAACAGAAAGTCTCATCTTTCATCCATGGAGTGGCTGGTGGGTTTGAAGCGCTGACCTTGTGTTTATAAGTCCAGTGTTTACCCTACAGTGCCACCAGGGTTCCTTAGTTCCATGGAAGACACTGTTAATGGATTACAACGTTCTTCCCTGCCTCAGAATCCTTCTTAACACAGTCAGTTGAAATCAATCTGAATTGACATTGAAGATCCAATCATTGCCATCCCTAGATCCAAACAGGGAGACATTTACGTTCGTGCTCTGGTGAGAAGCAGATAGAAACAGCTGGCAGTGAGATCCAGAATCATGAAGTGGGTTTTCTGTTTCTTGCTTGACCAGAAATGAAAAGACTTGACCAGAATAACTCAGATATAATTTCAGCCCAAGATGGACACAGGCTAAATTTAAACTGGGCCCTCTGCCTTCTTAGCATGTAATTCTCAGACTGATCAAGCGATTCTACATGGATAAAGAGGGCTAAGACTAAGATGATGTTTACTCCTCAAGGCCTACCTACTCTTGAGTGTTTGGATAAAATCTTCAGTAGCATTTGCCTGGAAGCCCCACTTAATGGATCTCACAGTTAGTTGGACCTGACCCACCTCTGCTGGGAAAAATCCTGGGTAACTCACATAGTCTCTCTCTCTCTCT
>NW_006408546.1:15466073-15468551 GCF_000296735.1 Chrysochloris asiatica | reverse complement strand
GTTGCCGAGGTTCCACGTGATCCTTACCCGTCTCTGGCCACATGTCCAGCATAAACAGCCGCCTTCCGAAGAAGGGTGGGAGGGAGGAGACTGGCTGGGGACCCCATACGCAAGACGTTGCCAGACCACCACCTGCTCTAAGGTGACCAAGCAGGGTCACTACGCTGAGGTTCAATTAAGTTCTTAGGGGATCTTAATCTCTAGCAGGGGTAGCAAATTAGTAGCCACTCAGTGCTCAACTTGAGAATTACTTATATCAGAAATTTGAGTATCACATAGTGTCTTGATTTGTTTCCTCACATACTGTCTCTTTTTTGATGGCTGGCTTGCCTTTAGTGAAGCCTGTGTATAGGAAACCTGTGGATGCTTTAGCATGCATCTTCATACTTAGGGAACACCTGCTATGGAACCCTATTGTTTCAGACTAGTTTTTTCTTTCTTCCTTTAAAAACCTTAAAAAATATACATGTGTATTTTGACTCATGTTGTTGTTGCTAAGTGCTGTCAAGCTGATTTTGACTCATAGCAACCCTGTATAGGATTTCCAAGGAGCATCTTGTGAGTTTGAACTGCTGACCCTGCGGGTTACACTGACCTTGCAGTCAGTGCTTCTCCTACAGCGCCACATCAGGGTATATAGTTCATAAATTTTAAATGAATATTTTCTTTGTGTTGGTGTGTAATAGACATTCACTAGTATGTGTTAGTGTGTAGTAGACATTCACTAGTATTTATTGATCAACACAATTGAACCTTGAATGTATATTATGTCTTTGAAACCCAATTTGGGGAAAAATAAATTGAATGCCAATGTTCCTGTTCACAGAGAGAGAACTAGTTTGTGAACAGGAAGGAGAAAGAAAGTTAAGTGAGTTTACATAAGTATGTTGTTGCTGTTGTTAGGTGCAATCAAGTTGGTACCGACCCACAGCGACCATATGCACAGCAAAACAAAACACTGCCTGATCCTGGGCCAACCTCACTACTGTTGCCACACTTGAGTCCATCAATGCTGCCACTTCGCCAATCCATTTTGTTGAAGATCTTCCTCTTTTTCTCTGACCCTCCACCTTACCAAACATGATATCCTTCTCCAGTGACTGGTCCCTCCTGACAATATGTCTGAAGTAATGAGAGACGAAGTGTGACTATCTTGGCCTCCAAGGAGAACTTCTTCCCAAAAGGATCTATTGGTTCTTTTGGCAGCCCATGGCACTTTCAACATTCTCCTCCAACATCATAACTCAAAAACACCAATTCTTCTACGGTCTTCCTTATTCACTGTCCAGCGTTCACACGCATATGAGGTTATTGAAAATACCATGGCTTGGGTCAGGTGCACGTTAGTCCTCAAGCTGACATCTTTGCTCTTCAACACTTTAAAAAGGTCTTGTGCAGTAGATTTGCTTAATGCAATATAGGAGTATCTATATTTAGTATCTTCTTTTGGAAGAAGAGACTTCTTCCCATTCCATGGAAGAAAGAATCAGGGCAGAGTGGGGGAAGTAGGAGGAGGCAGCCAGAAGAGTTCACAATACTGAAGAATTTTAACTCTTTTCCTCCTCCTAAACTGCAAATTAAGGAGCTTTGGTAGCGTAGTGGTTACGAATCAGGCTGCAAACTGCAAGGTCAGCAGTTCAAAAATACCAGCTGTTCTGTGGGAGAAAGATGAGGCATTCTGCTCTCGTAAAGATTTATAGCCTCGGAAACCAGTACAGGGTTGCTATGAGTAGGAGCCGACTCCACGGCACACAGCCACCAAACTGCAAATTGGAGTCCTTGTGTGGCTCTGCAGGATAATATGCTGGCCTGCAAGGTTAGTTTGAACCGTAAGATTGGTGGTTCAAACCCATTATTAATTTCTTGGAAACCCTATATAGGGTCTCTATGTGTCAGAACCGACACGACGGCACTTAACAATAACAACAACAACTCTGCAAATCACACTCCTCAACAGCTGCTCTGGGATAAAGATGTTTGTGGCAGGGGCAGAATAATTCTCTTAGGGGGCTGGCCTAATGAAGGCTGCTTCCAAAAAGATTTTTCTTCTATATTCAGGCAGGAGAAATGCCTGAAGGGAGGGGAGAGGGGAGCTGTTTGCCATCTCTGATGATGACTAACTGAGCCTATATTTATTTTGTAAAACAGTTGCTAGGTGATTAAAAGCAATCAAAGTAAAGCTGGTTTCATTTCTTTTAAAATCTTATCTCCCTACAGCTTACACACACACACACACACATACACACACACACACATTCACTTGTGCATGCCCAAGTCAGAAACATTGCTACAAAATGCTAAAAACTTTTATTAAAAATATCAAATATGATGCTATTGTTTCTTGACATTCTTCATCTAGGTCTATACTCTTCCAAAGGCAGTGTTTCCATCTCTCAAACCCTTCCCTGAAGAATTCTGCACTCTTAGTTTACACTGTGTCAAAATGGCAGTTCTGGTATCCTTGAATGATGCAATTTG
>NW_006408546.1:15464248-15465788 GCF_000296735.1 Chrysochloris asiatica | reverse complement strand
CCATTACCTTCTGTGTCTACCTTTCTGCCTTGAATTCATCTGTGTGCTTGAGCCTTTTAAAATGGTTGCTTATGTGGAGAATTATTCCCATAAAGCTTCAGTGTTTTGGAAAGATATTCACTTGACTTTTATTGAAAATTAATATTAACTTTAACGTCAAAATAGTCCCTCCCCACATGGCACGATAAGTATCCCTTTGTTTTCAAGGCGCCCTAAAGAAACAGACCACCACTCATCTGTCAGTTTGCTGTACTGTGGTGGCTTGCATGTTGCTGTAATTCTGGAAGTTATGCTTGGGTATTTTAAATATCAACAGGGTCATCTATGGTGGACAGGTTTCAGCTGAGCTTCCAGATGAAGACAGATTAGGAAGGAGAAGATGCAAACTACTCCTTAATATTTAGTCACTGAAAACCTTATGAATAACAATGGAACAGTCAGCACCAGAATACTGAATACTGAAACATGATGAAAAGCACCAGAATATTGTTAGGTATAGTGCCAGAAGATGAGCTCCTCAGGTTGGAAGGCACTCAAAATATGACTGCGGAAGAACTGCCTCCTCAAAATAGAGTTGACCATGATGACACAAATGTGGTAAAGCCTTTGGGACCTTCATTTCCTGATGGGGCACAACAAAAAATGAAGAGAAATAGCTGTAAACATCCATTAATAATCAGAACATTCAATAAACAAAGTGTGAATCTAGGAAAATTGGAAATTGCCAGAAATGAAATGGAACACATAAACATCAATATCCTAGGCATTAGTGAGGTGAAACAGATTGGCACTGCCATTTTGAATCTGACAATCATATGGTTTACTATGCTGGGAATGACAAATTGAAGAGAAATGGCTGTGCATTCATCATCAAAAAGAACATATCAAGATCTGTCTTGAAGTACAATGCTGTCTGTGACAGGCTAATACACCCACAATGAAGACCAGTTGATACCACCATCATTCAAATTTACACATCAACTGCTTTAGTCAGTGATGAAGAAATTGAAGAATTCTACCAAGTTCTTTGCTCTGAAATTGATCAAACATGCAATCAATATATATTGAAAATTACTGGTGATTGGACTGCAAAGGTTGGAAACAAAGGAGAAGGATTAATAGTTGGAAAATATGACCTTGATGATAGAGACGATGCTGGAGATCTCAAGATAGAATTTTGCAAAATCAATGACTTGTTCCTTGCAAACACCTTTTTGAAACACCATAAAAGATGACTATACACATTGACCTCACTAGATGGAATACACAATAAAATTGACTACATCTGTGGAGACAGTGGACAAGCTCCATATCATCAACCAAAACAAGGTGTAAATTCAGGCTAAAGCTGAAGAAAATGAAAACAAGTCCATGAGATCCAAAATATGACCTCGAATATATCCCATCTGAATTTAGAGGTCTTCTTAAGAACAGATTTGATACATTAAACACTAAAGACCAAAGATCAGAAGAGTTGTGGGATGACATCAAGAACATCATACAGTAAGAAAGCAAAAGGTCATTAAGAAGACAAGAAAGA
>NW_006408546.1:15439018-15443658 GCF_000296735.1 Chrysochloris asiatica | reverse complement strand
GCAGATATTTTTTGCTAATTAAGCTAAGCTATTTGGTTTTAACTAGATTTCAGGGGATATTTTTGATTTAAGGTGCAAAGGCCATCTCAGGGTAATAGTTTCAGGAGTTCATTCAGCTTCCACGGTTCCAGAATATGTGGACCCCATGAGAATTAGACATTCTTTTTTTTCCCCCTTTTGACCAGGGTTCTTCCATAGACTCTTTTATCAAAACATTCAGTACTGATAGCTGGGCCTCATCTAGTTCTTCTGGTCTCCTAGCAAATGAGGCAGCTGTTTATAGAGGAAATTGACTCTATATCCCATTTCTCCTCTTATTCATGATTCTTCTTCTTCCTCTATTGCTTCAGGTGATTATGGACCAATTGTTGAATCTTGTAAAGCTATACACAAATTTTTAGGACCCCAGGCACTACATTACAAACTAGGATGTAGAACTGAAGCATTAAACACATTATTAAGTCAATTAATTGGGGTGACCCTAAACTTTCAAACCAAGAAAGCAAATTCTATGAGGTGTTTGTACATAAGCAGCCTCAGCAGCTAATTTTTTTTTTTTTTTTAAGTAAAATAAATCTATTTTCATTCCCTGATGCAGGCTTGATGAACATAGCTAATTGAGCTTGTGAAACCAACCCTTGACATCATCAAGAGGACAGGCATTGGGTCTCTTTTCTTACTGGTTCATGAGCAGGCCAGTTATAGCATACATTTTAGACAGATGCACCTAGGGCTAGTTAGGCTAAACTTGGTCCTTAGACCCCATACTGTATACCCACTATACTGGAAACCCCTTCTTATTCAGGTTTTCCAGCTTGTGGAAACCACTAACAGGCAACCAGGCTGCTGCTAGGCAGACAGAGATGTCTGCTGTAGATGACAAGCAAGATCATCCCTGGGAATATGTACTCAGCTTTGCGATGCTGGACCTACCACCTCCACTTCTCAAAACTTAGGAAAAAAGGAGCAGAAGCAATTCAAATGTAAGATAACAGTGTTTTTAATATTTAAGTAACAAAACATGCAGGTCAGTACTCAATGCATATGCAGTAAGATAGAGCAAGGCAAAAATCACAAAGCACAAACTATCTAGAAGCTTTCAAATAATTAAATGTTGGACAGAGAATGTACTCATTAACAACCTGAGTTACACATCACTGCCGCAGAATCGACCTGGTGCTGTCTGGTGATAGGAAGAGCTCATTGTCTGTATCCAGGGCCTTCAACCTAAAGTGATGATTTTCATCTCAAATCGTAGGAATCTTAACAATCTCCAAGTTCTAGATTTCACAGCCTTCTTTCTTTTTTCTTGAATTGATGTATCTCTTCATCCTTTATCTCAGGTGATGCATTACAAGAGTACCTTATTTAATTTGGCTTAAAATTATTGCTGTCTCAGTGACAAGGGCCTCTGAGTACACAACTCCTTGGGGTACACAACTTCTTTCTGCTGAATGGAGCAACAGATCTCAGCCACAGTCTCTCCAACCTGAAGAATCCTATTAGTACTCACCCATCCTCTTGGAAGCCCCTTTCATAAACACTATTGCTGTAAGGTCTTTTTTAGCAAATAATAATAACCTAATGCTCATATTCTCTATGGGCCAAAGCAACTCCCTGACTGGGTAACTTTGACAGACTAGTCTTGTCTTGATTTCCCAGGAGGCCTATTCTGACTTTGATGCTGGGATGGGATCCTGGTGGCAGGAAGGAATTTCAGTTTTATGTTCAAATGGCAATGATTTCAGCATAGGGAAAGTCAATGACAGAATAGTGATTTTATTTCTACTTGAGCATCCTATGGTCTGACCACTCTTTAGTAAATTTAGTGAAGGTGTTAGTTATCAGAGAAAAGAAGTTGACCATAGTGTTGCATGAAGGCCACTGTCCTGTGGCAGTGACCTGTAGCCATTTGACACTTGGAAGCAAAACATTAAATTCAGGCTCACCATTTTTTTTTTAAAGAAGTGGCTTAATCTATTTCTGAGGATCTGTCGTGGTCTAGTATTTGTGTTTCCTGGGTGCCACACTTACTCTAGCTTGTGTAATCAGAGTTCCGGAGAACTCAAAGGGGAAGGAGTAGGATCAGTGAGCATTTCATGAAATTCAGATGTAAGTGTGACTTTATGAAGTACAATATAAAAAACATTCAGGCAATTACTTCTTTCATTTTCTTCTATCTGTTCGCATGCAAGATAAGGCTAATTCAGAGAGATAAGATAACATTTAAAAATACATTATTCATCCTAATTGTATTTAGGATTTTGATTACAAAGAAAAAAATTCCTTTTCTCATTCTTTGGGGGATGATTTCTAGCCTCTGATGGAAAGAGAACCTCTAGTGGAGATGTCAAAACCCTGAGCTAGCCTTGCTGGGATGAGAAGATATCAACAGAAAAAGAAAAACTTGGTTTCCTTAAACTGAAAATCATCTTGGTCCAGGTAACTTTCAAGATCACATGCAAGAAAACTGAAATGATGGACTGGAGAAATTACAAATACCTTTCTCCTGATGTCTATCTTCAATTATATTTGTTAGTAGCCAAATTGTTGGTAGAGAGACAAAACTCAAATAGTAGAAAATAATGTCTTTAATTGTCAATCTTTTATTTTTTTTCCCCTTTCAAAATTTTGCTGGGGGATGAGCTGGGAAATATATTATCAATGAGCTTATTGACTGGAGGGAGAGTCTGTCTAAATCATCAGGAATGTGTGATAGGGACTCATACCACAGTTCATCATCAGCTTTTAAAGGTTATATTTTAAAAAGAGAGAAACATAGAATTGGAATACATGAACTCTCATTCATAAATGGTGACTCAGCTGTTTTATGATAGAATATATAGAGACAGAGGTATGTGACCAAGACCAACTGACTTCTGACCACAGATAAAATTAAGATTTCTCTAACTTCCAACCATCGAGGGGGCCAAAAGCAATGAGGAATCATGGTAAAATCTTCTGGTTTCTTGGGTGAGCTCTAATTGAGGGTTTCCTCTGCCCACGCTGTTATTTTGGAGTGCTACACATAGTCGTACTTGGAAGGATGGGGTTGCATCTCGTCCTCAACATGGGCAGCTCCATTGTATATCCTCTTGTTTTTGGTGTTGGACCCTAAACCAGTGCTGGCCTTGAAGCCTCCAGGCTTATAACTGACATTATGACTTTGGGCATGGTAAGACACACCTTTGTAGCTGAAAGAAAAAGAAACATTCCATGACCATAGATAGCTTTGGTAGGGGGACCAGCTACCACCATTTATCCTGTATGGTCTCAGTTTAACACTGAAAGTCTTATTCTACTGCTACCTATCCCTATGATCTCTAGCAGTTTTTTTTTACTCTCTCTGGGCTTAGATATCTCACCCATGAAATGAGCAGATTGAAAGCTGATAACTTCCAGCTCACAAGTTCTTAAGTATAATACTGTTACCTTGCACTTTGTTTATAGCTCAACTTCATTATAATTGATTAGGAGAAGGAACTTGCTAGTCTACTCTTTCAGCTAAGGAAGACTCCAAGATTCTGTTCCATTGCAGAGGTAGAAAGCCATTGTCCAAAGGTCTGGGCGACCAACTGTCCTGGTTTGCTCAGGACTGAGGGTTTCTTGCTAAGAATTAGAACTTTAACATAAATTTTTGGGAAATACAAGTCACTTCATAACTAGCAACATCCCTGGCTTCTATACACCCCTCTTCGAGTTGTAACAATAAAACACGGCACTAGATGTTACCAAATGCCCCTTAAGGGACAAAACCTCTCACAGTTGAGATCTCGTTGAGTTACAGAATACTGGAGCTGGAAAGCACCTATCAAAATGAAATCCATTCTTGCAGAGTTGATTCTGACTCATGGCGACCCTATGTGTGTAGAATAGAACTGCTCCATAGGGTTTTCAGCTGGAGTCCTGGTATGGCGCTGCAGGTTAATGCGTTGGATTGCAAGATGGGTTTGAACTATAAGGTCAGCAGTCCAAACTCACCAGCTGTGCCTTGGAAATCCTATACAGGGTTGCTGTGAGTCAGAGCCAACTCCACTCAATGTCACTTAACAACAACAACAACAACAACAACAACAACATAGGGTTTTCAAAGCTGTGATCTTTTAGAAACAGAATGCTAGGCCTTCTTCTGAGTTGTCTCTTGGCTTAAACCACCCACCTTTCAGTTAGCAGTCAAATGTTTGCATCACTCAGGGAATGGAAGGGGTGGTTTTAACTTCAAACAAGATTACACCTAAATCTATGCAGATAGAGATATCCCTCAGAAAAGAAAAAGTTCAATAATCCTTTTAATAAAGTTTCTCTATATGTCTAAATGAATCATTCTGGCTACAATGTATACCCTAAAATGGATTCAGATCAATTGAAATGGCTGATGGTATTGGGATGGGCAGACTCACTTGGTTTCTTCTGGCATCAAACCTCGGCAAGCAATGCACATCATCACACCCCCGATCAGTGTGAGGCCTCCAGCGACCCAGCCCACGAACAGAGCAGAACCAAAGGTGTATCTGAGTGGAGAGATGGCTTCTGTGAGTGTGGTAACTCAAGTCTCCAGGCTTTGCCCAGTGGCGCTTGGCCATGCTGTCCTCCTGGTCTTTCCACCACCACCCCCACTTTGAATTCCACACATGCCCTCT
>NW_006408546.1:15396699-15438918 GCF_000296735.1 Chrysochloris asiatica | reverse complement strand
CCCCCACACACACTTCCTTGAGTAACAGCCAGTCTATTCTCAGTGCCCTGGATCATAGATTCAGGACTGAAATTAGTTGACAGCATGTTTCTTAAGTACCTAATATCAGTCAGGCATAGAATTGCAAGTCTCTGGTGTCAGAGATACATCTCAGGGAGGTTCCTTCTCCTCCCAAATGGCAAAGGATTTGAAAGTTGGCAAGAGAAGTTTGAAAGATGTGAAATCAGTTATTATTTCTGGAGGGATTTTGGCTCCTTGAATTCTTATTGTGGATTAAACATTCTTTTACCTTTTCTCAGGTAATCCTTACAACCATTTTAGGAGATAGGAACATTATCTTGAGAAAAGCTATTTTTTCATTCCTTTGTTCAACCAATATTTATTGACACCCATTGTGTGCCACTCCTTGGATATACAATACAGGGTTGCTAGGAGCCAGAGTTGACTGGAGGCACTTAACAACAACAGCATTGTGTTCCTGTCACTGCCCTTGTGAGAACAAGACAGACACAAACCCTGCCCTCATGGTGCTTCCATTTTAGACTGTGCTGGGATTCTAACTGACTCCACGGCTGGTGCCTTTCCCCAGAGGGGTTCCTCCAATGAGACTCAACTACATAAAATAGAATTATTTAAGGACAAAATCTCCAGAGAATAAAATAATTCTGATTTCAAATGGATATTTGTAGATGGCAGAGAGAAGTAGCTCCACATCTTTACTGTCATAGTTTGAAGTGTTCTCCAGAAAGATACATTGAAATCTTAGCTCCTGTATACCCGTGAATTTGAACTTGTTTGAAATTGGGTCTTTCTTTAAAGATATCATCAGTTAAATCATACTGGAGTGGAGTGAGTCCTAGTCCTAATCCCTTCTGAGTGGTATCTTATATAAGGGGGCTTCAAAAAGCTTGTAGAAAAATGGACTTCAGAGATAATGGTTTTTTTCCATGAACTTTTTGAAGCCCCTTCATGCAGTAAATTCTGTGAAAGTCATAGTTTGTGTAAGGTCAAGACTTGTCAGAGAAGGAAAGGAAAATAGTTTCTACTAAAACAAGCCATAGAAGCCTGATAAGACTGTGAAAGGTAGAAAACTTGTGAGACCTGGAGAGACAAGGCAGTTCCGTGTAGTTCTGGCTCTTACAGCTTTCACTGTAAGAGGGGAGAACCCCACACAGGGGGAAGAGGTCACGTGAAGATACATGTATAAGCAGCAAAAGAACACTGGATTGCCAATAGCCACTAGAAGCTAAGACAGAGACATGGGGCAATTCTTCTATCAAAGCCCTAAGAAGGAATTGACAAGACTGGTATACTGATTTGAACTGCCAGCCTCCAGAATTGTGAGGAAATAGATTTCTGTTCTTTAAAGCCACCCACTTTGTGTTATTTTGCTATGACAGCCCTTAAGATTCTAAGACAAATAGTGACCCAAAACTCATAGGACGTCATTTTGATGTCAGTTTGACTTTCATCTCCAAAAGCCATGCAGAAAATGAGAGCTCAGCACAGGGCATGGTCTCCATTGGAAGTGTATGTTGGTGTTCCTCAAAAAATGTAGGGGCTGTTTGTAGAATACTGTAGATTGCAGATGTGCTTAAAATCTACAGAAAAACTGGAAACATTATACGATATGTGTGCAGTTGTTATATGCCGTGGAGTCATTGTTGTTAGGTGCTGTAAAGTCAGTTTGCACTTAGTGACCCTACACACAAAAGAATGAAACACTGTCTGGCCGGACATCATCCTCACAATGGTTGTTATGTTTGTGTCCTTTGTTGTAGCCACTGTGTTAATCTATCTTGTTGAGGCTCTTCCTGTTTTTCTCTGATCATCCACTTTAAAAGCACCCACATTCTAGCAGGGTGAACAAACCATGTAAGCCTGATGACCATGAATAATGTGAAGAGGTAAGTTGGCACACTGAGCTCAGTCCTTGAAAATGTTCTGGGAGAAACTGATCTGTCGGTTATTTTTTGTTTCCTTTGGACTGGGAAAAGACAAATATTTGTTCTGAAGACTGCTGCCTTGGTCCCTAGTCCTTACTAGTGTGGCTGGGGGCAAAACAGCAGTCCTCTTTCTGGGACTTTGTGGGGGTATGCCTGGTCCCAGTGCCCTGGCTCAGACAGGAACCTTGTAGATAATCGAGTAACTGCATAATATTAATGACAATTGCAGTGATCACTACTATTTACTGAGCCTTTACTGATATTGTTATAAGCACTTTTACCATTATTCCATCAATTCTCCCAATAGCTACTGTGGTAGGATTTATCACTCTATCTTAGTTACCTAGGGTTGCCATCACACAAATACCACTAGTAGGTGGTTCTAAAGAACAAAAATTGATTTTCTCACTATGCAGGAGATTTTAAGTCCAAACCAGGGTGTGAATGTAGGAAGATGTTCTTGTCTATTTCACCTTGTAGTTGTTGTTAGGTGCCTCTGAGTCTGTTCTGATCTATAGCGACCCAATGTACAACAGAATGAAACACTGCCTGGTCCTGCACCCTCCTCACAATTGCTGCAACTCTTGAGCCCTTTGTTGCTGTCACTGTGTTGACCCATCTTATTGGGGATCTCCCTCTTTTTCTCCAACCCTCCACTTTACCAAGCATGATGTCTGGAGTATGAGAGACAGAGTCTGGCCATGTTGGTTTCTAAGAAGCATTCTTGTTCTTCTTCCAACACAGATTATTTATTCTTCTGGAAGTCCATGGTACCTTTAATATTCTTCTCCAACAACATAACTCAAAAGCATAAATTCTTCTATGGTCTTTCTTATTCATTGTCAAATTTCACACGAATATGAGGTTTTTGAAAATACCATGGCTGGGTCGGGTGCACCATAGTCCTCAAACTAACATCTTTGCTCTTCAACACTTTAAAGAGGTCTTGTGCAGCAGATTTGCTTAATGCAATATGTTGCTTGATTTCTTGACTGCTGCTTCCATGAGTGTTGTTGGTGGATCTAAGCAAAATGAAGTCTTTTCTTCATTTATCATGATGCTAACAAAAATCCAGTGGTGAGGATTTTTGTTTTCTTTACAGTGAGGTGTAACTCATACTGAAGGCTGTAGTCTTTGGTCTTCATCAGTAAGTATTTTAAGTCCTCTTCAGTTTCAGCAAGCAAGGTTATACCACCTGCATACTGCAGGTTGTAAATGAGTGTTCCTCCAATCCAGATGCCTTGTTCTTCTTCATATAATCCAGCATTGCAGATTATGTGCTCAGCATACAGATTGATTTATTATGGTGAAAGAATACAACCCAGGCACACTCCTTTTTGAAATTTAAACCATTCAGTGTTCCTTTGTTCTGTTTGAAAGACTGCCTCTTTTTTGTATGTACAGGTTCCTCATAAGCACAATTAAGTGTTTCTGAATACTTATTCTTTGAAGTGTTGTCCATAGCTTGTCATGATCCACACAGTCAAAACGTTTGCATGGACAATAAAGCTAAAGTAAACATCCTTCTGGTGTTCTCTGCTTTCAGCCAAGATCCATCTGACACCAGCAATGATATTCCTCATTCCACATTCTCGTCTGAATCAGGCTTGAACCCCTGTCAGTTCCCTGTCAGTGCACTGTTGCAGCCATTTTTGAAATATCTTTAGCTTGGCTTCCTCCTTTCTCTGTCCTGCTTTTCCTGCTCTCTGACCAGTCTCCTTTGGGAGTACTTCCTTAGTTTGCGAGCACTTAGATGCTTATAGATCTCAAGATCTGTTTTGATGAAACCTGGCATGTGGCACTTCTAATTTTTAAATGTTGTTGATAAATTCAAATGATAAAAAGACACATTTAAACCAATATGAAACTCCTCCGCAGGTTGTGTGCAGTGGAGGGCAGGCAGATTTGAGCTCTGGTCTGGTCTGAAATTCAGGTCCTATCAGTGTCGCACACACTGTGTGGCAGGTGCTAGGGAGATGGTGTGTGTGAGAGTGATGCCAGGCATATGCTGGGCTGCCAGGTTGGTGGGAGGTGGCTCTTCTGGGCATGGACAGCAACATCAGATACCCAGGTACTTTGGGCAGGGTAGGCTCCTTCTAAAGGGGGTGGCCAACCATCTGGTTGCCTGTTACAAAGGAGTTTCCATGATGTAGGACTTTCAGGGCTAAAGCTGGGCAACCAGGATGAGTTGGTCAGCCTACTTCTCTGTTGTCCTAGTAACCAAGTGACTTCAGGAGGAGCATGGAGGGGAATGAGGGCAGTTTGTGGGGATCATTTCCTCTCTCTTCGTGAAATGAAGCAAGGACATGAATGGGGATTGGAGTCCCAAGGAGACTGAGAGGAATTGATGTACCATGTCTTAAGCCTTTACCCCCATGCTAGAGCATCTGGAGAAATGCCAATTGTATCCATTCCAGAAATGACAAATCACTTAGGTGTAACACTTACAGATTTATTCCAGAATACTATTTTTCTCCTTCAGGAATTTCCATAGCTTTTTATTATGAGATACATCCTTTTGAAGTGGCTAAACGAAGATAGTGTTGGAATTGCTTTTTTTTTTTTTTTTTTATCTTTTCAAGGTTGTACTCCCTTCAGATGACTATCCTGAGGTTTCAGATCCCTCTGCTAGAGTATCATCTCCCTCAGAGTGGGGAGCTTGTCTGTATCCCATTTGGGAATAGATGAATTAATGAATGGAAGAAAGAAACAATGGTAGAAGACAGAAACATCACTTATACTGCAATTTGCTCATTTATATTCAAGATTTTACTTACCCCTAGCTAGATTCCCAGAGTCCTGGTGTGGCGCTGTGGATTAATGCACTGGACTGCAAAGTCTCTTTGTACTGCAGGATTGGCTATTCAAGCTCACCAGCTCTCGGAAACCCAATACAGGATCACTGTGGGTCGGAACTGACTCCAAGCTAGATTCCCATTATTGATTGGAGAGGTAAATAAGCTTGATGCTTATTTACATAGCTGAAGTAATAGTACCTACTTGGTTGCCACCACAATGGGGCCTGTGTAAAGGTGTTAGTTAAATACTATGAACCTTTGCTATTTTTCAATGCAAATTTCATATCAGTCTCAAGTCAAAGTATTAATGACATTTCATTGAAATGAAGTTTATAAATTTGCAGATCATGGTTGATTTCCAATATAGCATGGTTGCTTGTGATATATTTTTTTGCCATTTCAAGCACTGACAGTCATATTAGGCATATGTGTCTAATCAGATTCTTATAATAGCATTCGCTATGGCATACTGAGACCTAAATTAGGTGTTTACCTGTTCTGAATAGTCTGTACCATTCCACCCATCCCAGTGTACATGTTCGCTGTGGACATCCAAAAGTCAGTAACCAGCATGTTGGCAAACACAGACACTCCAGCAATTGCACAAAGACCTGTGGACAAAGAACAAAAAATCTCTGGAATCAGCTTTAAAGGAGTCACAGTGTTTCTGAGGCTGTGTAGGGTTTCTGAGGCTATAAATCTTTACATCTTTACAGGAGTAGAAAGCCTCATCTTTCTCCTGAGGAGCAGCTGGTAGATTTGAACTTGATAACTTTGAGGTTAGCAGTACCAAACGTAATCCATTGCTAGGTGTTTACAATCCCTAGCTTATTAATTGTGGAAGGATTTATATGTGTGCAGACAGATTTTTTATTCATTTTGAGATGAAGTGTCCATAATCCAAGTATTTTGGGTCTAGTCCTTTGATGGGAACTCCTGATATGGTGCTCTAGGGTCAGCACTGGACTATAAATCATAAGGTAGGCAGTTCAGCTCTACCAGCTGTACCTTGGAAACCTTATACAGGTTCTCTGTGAGTCGGAACCTACTCAATGGCACTTAATAATATCAGTCCTTTGATTATGGAAAGAGCATGACCTGAAAATCACTTTTGAGAGTCTCACTAAAATGTGGCCTTTAGAGATCAATTATGTGATGGTTTTAGGGTGAGAACTGCTTATAATGGGTCTAGGGATATCATCTAGGAGGTATCTTAGCATTCATGATAATTCTGTAGTATAACTCACATCTGAATCTGAGTTTCAAAAGCTCTGGACTATGTCAATTGTCGGGGAGGAGCCATATTTCCTTGACCAGATTGACTTTTACTTTTGACATGTCAGAAGCACCTTTGAGAGTGGGAACCCTAGCATCTTGTTTACCTGAGATGATGAACATGATCCCAGAGGTCAGGGTCATGTTGGCTTTGGCAGAGTCCTCCATGCTACCAATACGGATGCACTTCAGGGCAAAAATGGACACCAAGAGCCCAATCGCACCCAGGACGATGCCCACGATCATCAGGGCTCGCACCGCCTGTAGCATGGCTATGAGGAAGGGGCAAGACACAAACACACAAATCAGATGACCTGATTGATTACAGAATACTGTCTAATATAATGCTGGAAGAGGAGGCCCAGGTGGTAAGGCACTCATAATACACAGTGGTTTCAATAAAGAACTCAAGCATATCAACGAAGTGAAGATTGTGCTGAGCAGACATTGCTTTCTGTTGTACATGGGGTCACCATGAGTTAGAATTAATGCAACAACACCCAATAACAACATGATTGAGTAAGCTCTAGATTAATAAAACAAAGCAACCAGCTTCAGACCTATGAAACTGCCCACAACCTATGAATTTTGTCATTGTCTAAACCACAAGGGTTTCCAAGACTATAAATCTTTAGGGGAGAGACAGCTTCATTTTCCTCTATGAAGCAGCTGATGGGTTTGAACTGGTGACTTTAGGGAAGTTGTGGGGAAGACAAAATATGTCATTTACAATCCTCTGAAGCACATATAGGCAGATGACTATAGAATGAGACCATTAGAAAGAGTTGGAGCTGAGAGGGTCCTTGGAATTTTATTTTAGGCTACCCATGTTTCATCTTGATCATCTGTGGTTCAGTAAGGGAAAATGGTGTGGTGCTGTGGGTTAATGCTCTGGACTGCAAAGTTGGTTTAAACTGCAAGGTTGGCAGTCCAAACTCACCAGCCATTCCTCAGAAACTCTATGCAGAGTTGCTATGAGTCAGAACCAATTTGACAGCATGTACCACCACCACCACCACCAACAACAACAATAAGGTAACATTACAAATTACAGATGGAGTTCATAGTACAATCATGCAGCTGTGACTTCTAATCCAAACGTCTTATCTAGTCTTTCCGTAAGTGCTCAGTGCTTATTATAGTTCTGTCTACTTTAGAAAAACCAGTATTCAATTATAACATAGAATGAATCCAAGATTACTAAGTGATATACTAAGGGTACTATAGGAAAATATCACCCTTTCAATCTCAGGCTTTTCTACATCACCTTAACTTATTTCCATCAGTCTTTTCAGCAATCACTGGCAACTATAGGTCCTGCTGGGACTCTTTGTTCATCACCCAAGGACAGGAGAGCATGCCTGGTTGGGATTGCCTCCAGATATACCCAGAATTATTTCCAGTATTTTCTAAAAGTTCAGTGACATACTTCAAAAAGTTTTACTGAGTCCCCACTACTGGGCATGAGGGTAAACACAGTCAATAGGTCAGACAGGATTTCTGCTCTCATAGAGCTTATATTGAAATGTAGAAGGATAGTCATTAAACATGTCAACTACAAGTATATTGAAATTTACACAAGAAAGACAACATAGTTATCAGTTTCTTTCAGGGGGAAGAACCTCTAGTGTGAGTAGTTCTGGCAGAGGAGAACTGAGAAATTATGGGGAGATATCGCGGGAGAAAGATGAGGCTTTCTACTCCCGTAAAGATTTACACCCTCGGAAACCCTGTACAGGGTCGCTATGGGTCGGACCCGACTCGATGGCACATAACAACAACAACAACATCATGTGTTAGATGCAAATTGTTTTGTCTTCCCAGTGTACTTCCATTTCCCTGCATATCCACATGATTCTTTTTGTATAACTTTTATCATGTTTTATATAAATATGTTTTGTATCATTGTTTATAGTTTAATGAACAGTAAAGACCATTAAAAAATTTAAATTACAATTTGTCACATATTGATCTTCTGGCAAAATACCAAATCACATATTTGAATGTCCTGTCCCAGAAATGCCAAATTTTTATAAATGTTTAGAATTATAAACAACAACAACAAAAAAACTTAAAACAATATTTTTTTGGGGAGGGTGGTAGGAGCAAAGAGCTAGGGTTAGGAGAATGTCTAGGTTTAGGCTAGTGCTAGGATTATGGTTAGAACTAATGTTAGTGTTAAGGAGTCCTGGTAACCTGGTGGGTTGTGAATTGGGTTGCTAAACACAAGGTTAGCAGTGTGACTCTACCAGTCACTGCATGGGAGATAGATGAGACTTTCTGTTCCCGTAAACATTTACAGCCTCAGAAACCCTATATAGGGTTTCTCTGGTTCAAAACCAACTTGAAGGCAGACAACCACCACCACCACCACCAGTGTTAGTGTTAGGGGTAGGGGTTGGGCTAGGGTTAGGAGTAAAGCTTGGTCTAGTTTTAGGGTTTAGTTAGGTTTATTTATTTATTTATTTTTATTTTCTTGAAATCGACTTGGTTTCCTCTTCATCTGGAAGTTTTGTAACTTTATTATTCCCTCTTTTTGTTGGTTTTGTTACAAATTGGTATCTCTGGTTCCCTATTTTCAGACTTGTGGGTTTGTTTCACTTTGAATACTTCTATATCTGCATTGAGTACTGGGTGATATTGTCATGCATGGTTAGTCTCAAGTAGCTGTCTACTGTTGTTGGTTTTCTGTTCAGAGAACTCCCTAGGTTTTGGAAGGTTGGTCTGGTTTTTGCAAATTCTTTTAAATTCCTCCTGATAGTGTCCCATATAAATCTTAGACTTTCTTTGGATTTTAAATTCTCTTTCCTGATTGTTCCTGTAGCAGATGAATTTTGAGAGATTTGTCTCCAAGTTCGGTAATTGGGCCTTACATTGATTCCGTTCTGCTTCTTTGCCCTTTCAATGTGCTATCTATTTCTGAATTCTTAGTATTAATCTTCAGGATTTCTGATTGCCATTTTTTATGGTTTCCAATTTTTCATTTCTTTTGTTAATTTGTTCTTGTAATGTTTTCCTGAATTATTTAAAATTTTTTTCTGTGTTCTCTTTGGTTTTCTTGATCTTTCTCTCAATCCACTGAATGTGTCTAAATATCATTGTTTTAAATTACCTATCAAGTAGTTCTCATACCATTTCTGACATTATATTTTCTGACTCTTTTCTTTTGGCCATTTGTTTGAACCACTTTGTCTTGTTTCTTTGTATAAATGGAAATAGTCTGTTTTCTCTGAGATATTGTGGTGTTGTTTTATTTATATTTAATTGAAGATTGCATGTTGTTCTGTTCTCTCTCAGGCACTCTCTACCTATCTTCTGGTGGATGTGATACAGACTGGAAGTGTGAACATTGTTCTCTGTTTGCTGTTTGTGTTCAGGGGTGGGTTCATACACCTCCAGAAGCTGGCCAGAGCTGAGATGACACAGGAGGGGGTGCCACTGGCCTCTGGGTAGATGAGGGCAGGGACTGGACATGCTTCCCAGCTACTGGGAGGGCACAGAACAAGGGAGAAGAGCATCCCCTCGCTTTCAACTTCCACGTGTATCCTGTGCTGGCACTGCTGTATTGACAGCTGTTAGCAAGCGCTCAAGTTTGTCTGAGTCACTCCATGCCAGATAACAACCTTCCCATTTTTCTTTTTTCCCACTGCTTCCTCTGCCAGTGGACATTCAGTCTACCCTTCTGCCCTATCTTCTGAAGCTCAGAGTTCCAGGATCACCATCTATATCTGTTTCACTTAGTTTCCCATGACTTTGTTGCAGAGAGGCTGCTCAGTGAATCTGTCTGTTCTGGCCACACTTTGACCCTTTCAGGCAACAACCTAATACCCCAGGCTTTGGTCAAAGTTGATCAATCCAGTCTGGGCACCTGATTCAAACTGTGTATGAGACCTTAATACAGAATGCTAGTTCTTTGGAGTTCAGCTGCTGGCGAGAGCGTCAGTCAGTGTCTCTCCATGGTTGAATCAGGTGGAGGCAGCTGGTGAGCAGCCATACAGCAAATGAACCAGACCCAAGATGGAGGAAGAGTGTTCTGACAGTGTATGAGCTCCCGACAGTGTGTGAGTGACTCTTTCCTTGGATTCCAGGAGATATACTAGTATCATTATAAAATAGTCTCTTTATCTACTTAAACTAATTTAGGTTAGGGCTCTTTCACTTGAAATCAAGTAGTTCTAAATTATCCTAGATAGTTTTATCAGTATCTAGGAAAGTTACCCTTAAGACCTTCATGTGGGAAAATTTCCACTTTGCAGGAATTCAAAGGCATGGCCAAGGTATTTCTGAAACTCTTTTTAATGATCTGAGGGACCTCTCATGACAAGTATTGCAGCCACAAAAGCACCCCATCTATGGTATAGTGTTGGAGAAGAAGTAAAGAGCATCATTTTTCTTTAAAGTAGCTTAATTTGTTTTCTAACTATATAAGCAATTTTGATGTTATTAGGTGCTGTCAGGTTGATTCCAATTCATATCGACCTTATGCACAACAGAAGAAAACACTGCCTGGTACTGCAGCAACCTCCTTTGCTGCTGCTACTCTGCCAATCCATTTCATTGGAGGTCTTCCTCTTTTTTGCTGATCTTCTACTTTACAAAGCATGACAACATGTCCAAATTATGAGTCACAATATACTGAATTCTAAGGAGCACTCTGACTATAGTTTTTCCAACCAAAATTTGTTTGTTCTTTTGGCAGTTCGTGGTACTTTTAATATTCTCTCCCAGCACCATAACTCAAATGCATAAATTCTTCTATGGTCTTCCCTATTCATTGTCCAACTTTCACATGCATATGAGGCTATTGAAAATACCATGGCTTGGGTAAGGAACACCTTACTCCTCAAACTGATATCTTTGATTTTGAACACTTTAAAGATGTCTTATGCAAAATTTTTGCTTAATGCAATATGTCATCTGATTTCTTGATTGCCTCATCCATGAGTGTTGATAGTGGATCCAACCAAGTAAAATGAAATCTTTGACAACTTCAGTCTTTTTTCCATTTATTATGATGTTGTTTATTGGTCCAGTGATCAGGATTTTTGTTTTCTTTACATTGAGGTGCAACACAAAGGCTGTGGTCTTTGATCTTCATCAATAAGCATTTTAAGTCCTTTTTGCTTTCAGCAAACAAGATTGCATTGTCTGCATATCTCAGATTGTGCCATGTTCTTCTTCATATAATCCAGCTACTCAAATTATTTGCTAAACATACATATTAAATAAGTATGGGGAAAGAATACAACCCTAGCACACACCTTTCTTGATTCTAAACCATTCAGTGTCTCTTTGTTCTGTTCTAATGACTGCCTCTTGCTCTATGTATAGGTTCCTCATGAGGACAATTAAGTGTTTTGGAATTTTCATTCTTCTCAGTGTGGTCCATACTTATCATCATCCATATCGTCAAAAGTCTTTGCATAGTCAATAAAGCACACATATATCTTTCTGATATTATCTTTTAGTCAAGATCTGTCTTGTCAAGATCTTGTTGTCAAGATCTGACAACAACAGTGATATTCCTCATTCCTTATTCTTTTTTGAATCTGGTTTGAACCTCTGGAAGTTCCCTATCAATGTACTGTTACAGATGTATTTAATGATCTTTAGCAAAATTTTACTTGCATGTGATATTAATGAGATTGTCCTATGATTTCTGCATTCTGTTCGGTCACCTCTCTTTGGAATGGGCACAGATATGAATATCTTCCAATCAGGTGGCCAGATTTCTTGGTGTAGATGAGTAAGTGTCTCCTGTGTTGTCTCACTTTCTTGAAAGATTTCAATTTTTATTCCATCAATTCCTGGAGACCTTTTCTTTGCCCATGCCTTCAGTGCATCTTGGATTTCTTCCTTCACTATCACTGACTCTTGATCATATGCTACTTCTTGAAATGGTTGAACATGGACCATTTCTTTTTGGTACAGTGACTCTTTGTATTCCTTCCATTTTCTTTTGATGCTTTCTACATCATTCATTATTTTATCCATAGAATCCTTCAGTATTTCAAGTCAAAGCTTAAATTTTTTCTTCAGTTCTTTTAGCATGAGAAATGTTGCGCATTTTCTTTCCTTTTGGTTTTCTAACTCCAGGTCTTTGCATGATTACATTTGACTTTGTCTTCTCAAGTTGCCCTTTGAAATTTTCTGTTCAGCTCTTGTACCTCCTCACTTCTTTCATTTTCTTTAGTATCTAATCATGTTTCGAGTGAAATGCAGACAGTCAGAGATCTTGAAGAGTTACAATAATAAGGTGTGGGTGTATGTCAGGAAATTGGTGTCTTAGAACACATTTATTGCTGTCTTTGTTAAGTGCCATCTAGTAAGTTTCAACTCATAGTGACCCTGTATAAGGTTTCCAAGGAGCAACTGGTGAACTTGAACCACTAACCTTGTGGTTCAAACCAACTTTGCAGTCCAGCAGATTAACCCACAGTGCCACACCAGGACTCCAGGACACATTTATGGGACCAGTTAATAATGCCCAGGCAAAATTCAAATTTAGGGATGGAAACAAAGCAAGAGAAATACTTAATGCCTTTTTATTGGAAGAAGATACGAAGGGACAATCTACAATGCTATAGACAAGAAGCTCAGAAGAAGTGATAAATAAAACAGAAAAGTCCATCCTGCCTTAATTGATGTAACCAATTGTTACATTTGATGGAGAGCCATTAGAAGTTTTTCAGACATTTAATAATTTTCATTTTCATTAAAAACCCTGAAATGCTGGTAATATGACTACCTCCATTTACAGTAGAAGCAATTGAAACTCAGAGGTTAATGAACTTGCTCCAAATCAAGAGAATCATAGACCTGGAAGTCAAATCAGAATTGTCTCTAAACTCATCACTTTTTCATCATGGCACACTTTCTTGAGGTATCTTATCCTGGAAAAATCTTATTAAGATACAGGGAACTTCAGCCTTCTAACAAAATATATCCAACAAACTTTGAGACTCAGCTATATGACATCATCTTCTGAATTGGATGTTAATAATATATAAAGGAACATTCTCCCAAAATCACCTCAGGGAAAATCCTGCCTTGGAAGATTATTTATAAATGTGACTCTTAAGACAAGGGCCTCCTTATCTCTCCCAGAAGTGCTGGGAAGGAACTCTTTTCAATCTCTTCAGGATGATTTTCATTTCAAATATAACCAACATCAGTGGAGCTGTCTGTTTATTCACCATAATGTGTGTATCATGAAGCAATTTATCATGATGGAAGAATTGGTGATCAATAAAAAACATTGAAAAAATGAGTTCAATCATGCAGATGCTAAAGAGCCTTCTGAAGTATTTGTGGGAAAGACCCCAAAAATCTTCTCATCAGATATTCCCCTGTGGTGTCAGTTACTCTAGTTCTATGCTATTGACCTTCATTTACTTAATTCTGATTCTTCTCTGTTAGAAACTTCTGATTTAAACTTTCCTTCTCTACTGGGAAGAGACCTGTATAAACATCATTGTCAGCTTAGGTCCCACTGGTTACTGAATTCTCGTTGGTTCATGGGGTGGATCAATCCTCCAGGAGCAGACAATTCCTAGGCAAACTGATAACATTGACATCCTAAACATGCCAGCTGAGTTCTGATGGTAGAACCATGGTGACGGCAGTTAAATACAGGACTCATCAAGGCTTTGGAGTAGCCTTAGAGCCTAATCCGAATATAACAGGTCTCTAGTGTGTCACGTGTGTCCTCAAAAAACTTGCCTTGAGGCTTTGATGGCCCCAAGAATACAGGGAACAAACACCCTGTTCATTCTCTGAACAACAAATGCAAGCTTGTGTCATCTGCTTATGTATTCATCAATTACTTTAAGTTGAAATCTTCTGCAAACCTCTTTTCCATATGCTGTAGGAGTGCTTACAACCCTAGGAAGCAGGTTAAACCTAGGAAGATTTGTTTTTTTCCTGGAGTCCTGGACCTCAGACTTCTTTTCACCTTGGGAGTACTTTGAGAGTCAATGACTCTTCTTAGATTGAGTTATCTAATATTTGCTTCTGAAAATACATCATGTGTGGGCTGTGGCTACATGGTCTTCCTTGACATCGTTGGGTGAGAAAGGATGGCGATGCTGGTGGATGGGAGGTGAAAGCACAAAAGAATCACATTATGATGCTAGCTGATGGTGGGTGTTGATTCTCATACAGACAGTTAAGTTGCAAGCCTGTGGTTGAGAACAGTTTGCCCTCAGGAAGCATCAACTGGGCTGTACTGTTTTGAAGTCTTAGTGGGCATTGTAGGATAAGAAAGGATCGGTAATCACAAGGTCAGTAGTTCAAAACCTACCAGCTGTTCCCTGGAAACACTATACAAGGTTGTTATGAGCCAGAAACAACTTTGATACACTTAACAACAATAACAGCAGAAAACTGAACATATGAGGAAAGGGAGGAACTTACACTGTCCTTTATCTTACCCTCACGGGCCTTTTTCCAACTTCAAATCCTTTCAGGAACTTGTTCAAGGTTTTAAAAACTGCTCTAGTCTGCTTTGTAAAGTCTTAAGCTACTCAAAGAACAAAATAATTTATCCCTTTTGAGAAACACTTCCACACCATCTGGTTAAAATAAAGCAACCCCAAACCACCCACCCACCCATCCACCCAACCAACCAGTAATTAACCAAATAAGACCAAGGCCGCTCCTTCCTTATTTTAAGAAAAATTGCACTAACACTCATCTTGGAGTGTTCCTTGCAAGGATAGGGGCACTGACTCTCTTTTGCTTGAATGCTTCTAATTTTATCCCTGAAAATACATCTTGTGTGTGCAGAGTATGTAGCTGCAGCTCAGTGGGTGAGAGCGAAGCTGGTAGATGGAAGGTAAAACTACAGCTCAGTGGGGGAGGGCGAAGCTGGTAGATGGAAGGTAAAACTACTGTGGGCTTGCTCTATGTAGTAAGTTGCTACTTGTATACCAAAGGAGCCCTTGAGTAATGGAGCGTATCTCCATCTACCTTTTCCTCTGGCGCTTAGATGCCTTCTTGCTTCTCTAGGCTAGGTTTTCATAAGGCTAACTTCTTATCTGCTTTATGTTGATCTGTAGATTTTCAGTGAGTCTAAGCTACTACTTGAACCAGGGTTCCACCCTGATTTGCTTTTTGGAGCTTCCTCCCAGCTTACTTCTCTCTTTTTGTCCCATCTTGAGGTTGGAAAAAAGTTCAACATTGCTTTACATCTGTGGGGCTAGCACCATAGCCAGAACTCTGGGCCTAGATGGATGGCTCAAAGTCTGCCTATGTCTAGTAATGACCATGGAGATGTAAGGTAGTAATCTGAACTTCTTTCTAGTTGGAATGTTCTATCATTTGGGGTTCTAATCCTGCTCCATAAGTAAATAAGCAAAGAAACTATCCCCAAAGCAGGCAGTTTTCTCCTTTAGCCACTTGGTCTCTTATTTAGTATTCTGATCAAGAGGCATAGTCTTATCAACTGATAACAGGTGAGTCAATGGAATCTATAGCCAGATTCTCTACACCAAAGGTGTGACTACAGCATTCTTCCTCAAGAACAATAAGGTGTTATCACACCTGAAGGGCGGGCAGAATTCTGAGCTTAAAGAAACAAACGGACAAGTGGGAACTAACTGTTCTCTCCCTGTTATAGAATATCTCATTCCCCCAAAGTGGCTGTAGATGGACAGGTGAGGTGAATTTACACTGTTGCCATACCAACAAGACTTAGAGTGGTGTTTCTTTGTTTTTGTTGCACCTTAGAATCTCCCAGGGAGCTTTTAAAGACATGATTTTTTTAGCCCATCCCAAATGTTTTCAATTAATTGTTTAACATCATAAATTTACAAGGAATAATGTGAGAAAACAGCTCTCAGGAAGGGTTCGGAAGAGGAGCTCAGAGTTGTGAGCTGAGAAGAAAGCATTCTCAGCGTCTGACACCATAGAGCTGGTGAGGTGGTATGGGGCTAATGAGACAGCCATTTCACCAGGAGCCAAAAATGTGAAGTTGGTCCTGCTCTCCTGGGGAAGGACCCATACCCTAAGACAGCTTGGCTTCTGACTGGTGGCAGGAAGGACCAGTGGAGGAGCTTTTGGAGAGAGGTAAGGAGCCTTCATTGAGGGGTGTGAAGAGCCTCTAGAGGAGGGAGGTCTGAGGCCAGATTCCAGAGGAAACAAAGAAAGTGGAAGATACTAGATTGTACAGATATTTGAAGGAAACAACACAAGAAGTCCTTTGCATATTATGAATCCTACCAACTGATGGATGCCAGTTGAGTCTCTTTACACAAACTTATACCAATAATTTAGCCTCATTGCAGCTGAGTTTCCTTAGCTCTGGAGTGAGGTAAAGGTTCTCTTTTCTAGAGATCCTGTGAGAATCAAATGCTACTTCATGCCGTCATACAACTAAGCTTGAATCGACATATCAGTTTCTTCCTCTTCCCTAAAATGAAGCTATCCCTGGTTATCCATTCATGACTTTGGCTTGTACTGATTGTATTTAAAGCTGAACTCTAACATGGTGATAAAATAGGACTGAAGATTTGAAACACTTATGTGTGAGGGATTGCAATGGGCAAGAAAGGAAGGAGGGTTTGAGAAGACGAGGAAGGGAAAGATCTACACCCAGTGACACTGAGTCAGAGGAGATCAAGGAAAATGGACTCAGGAGTTGTTTGGCAATGAGTAGCAGAGCTAGGGGATAAGTGAGGCTATGCAGTTCTGTTTCCATCCTCACCTCCCTTCTTTTTCACTTCTGAGGCAAGGTCCATCTCCATGAACTCTGATGAAGTGTCACTCCATCAAGAAATGATGCCACACCACTGATAGTCCATTCTAGGGCATGATGCTTTGATGGTGGACTGTCCTGCCATCAAAACAGCAATTCCAACCATAAGCTGAGAAGGCACAGACTCCTGGGCTTCTATGGCTTTGATAATTGAAAAATAAGGGCAAACAGCTACTTCTCATACCCAAATTACAGTTCTCTTTGGTTTTGCAGATGTGTTTGAAGACCTTTATAGTATCTCTTACACACACACACACACACACACACCCCACCCCCCACCCCCCAATCAATTCCAACTCAAGGTGAACCCATGTGTTAGTAGAACTGCTCCATAGGATTTTCTTGACTAAACTTACAGAAGACTTCCTTCCATGTGCCACTTGGTAGGGTTTGGACCAACAACCTTTAGGTTAGTAGGTGACCATGGATTCTTTGCACCATCCAGTTTATCTATCTCTAATTAACTGTAGGACCCTACCTCTGCACCTAAATCAGTCCAAATGATTACAAACACAATAGGAAAAAACAAAACATAAAACATTGTTTGTCTGTGATGCCTCCAAGAGTTGGCAATTTTTTTTGCCTCTACTCTAAAGAATCTCTGTTAGTGTAATGGTTACGAATCAGGCAGCTAATCTCATGGTCAGCAGTTCAAAACTCCCAGCTGTTCCGCGGGAGAAAGATGAGGCTTTCTGCTCCCACAAACCCGCAAAGATTTACAGCCTCAGAAACACTATGCAGGGTCACTGTGAGTCAGAACTGACCCCATGGCACTTAACAACAACAACAACTTTACCCTACTTTGGAGTCCTGGTGTGGTACTGTGGGTTAATGCACTGGACTGCAAAGTTGGTCTGAATTGCAAGGTCAGCGGTTCAAGCTCACAAGCTGCTTCTTGAAATTCTATATAGGATTGCTATGGGTTGGAACCAACTCAACAGCACTTAACAACAACAACAACTACCCTACTACTGTACTGATTCTGTTGTGAAGATGAAACTAGAGAGTTTATATAAAGTTGTTGTTAAGTTCTTTTGAGTCCTTCTGACTCATAGTGACCCTATATAATAGTTCCAAGGAGCGGCTGGTGGGTTTGAACCACTGACCTTTTGGTTAACAGTCCAGTGCTTATCCTACAGTGCCACAGTGGTGGTGGTGGTGATTGTGTGCCATCGAGTTGATTCTGACTCATGGAGACCCTGAATAGGATTTCTGAAGCTATAAACCTTTGTAGGAGAAGATAGCCTCATTTTTCTCCCATGGAGTGACTGGTAGATTTGTACTGCTGACCTTGTGGTTTGCAGCAGGGCTACTTACTGCACCTAAGTAAGCTACTTTTGTTTCTGGGCATTGTCCTCAAGCACTGCATGCTACATAGTCTGTTTGTAACATAGTAAGAGGGAATTGTCTGCTATAAATTATGGTTATTTTTGTTGTTAGGTGCCATTGAGTTGGTACTGACTCATAGCTACCCTATGCACAACAGAATGAAACTTTGTCCGGTCCTGGGCCAACCTCATATTTGTTGCCATGCTCGAGCCCATTGATGCTGCCACTTTGCAAATTCATCTCACTGGGGATCTTCCTCTTTTTCTCCGGCCCTCCACCTTACTAAACATGATATCCTTTTCCAGCGACTGGTCCCTCCTGACCATATGTCTGAAGTATGAGAGACAAAGTCTGGCCATCCTGGCCTCCAAGGAGTACTCTGGCTGCGCTTCTTCCAAAACAGATCTGTTTGTTCTTGTGACAGCCCATGGCACTTTCAATATTGTTCTCCAACACAATAACCAAATGCATCAATTTTCTATGGTCTTTCTTATTCACTGTTCAGCTTTCGCATTCATATGAGGTTACTGAAAATACCATGGCTTGGGTCAGACACACGTTAGTCCTCAAGCTGACATCTTTGCTCTTTAACACTTTAAAAAGATCTTGTGCAGCAGATTTGCCTAATGCAGTACGTCTTTTGATTTCTTGACTGCTGCTTCCACGAGGGTTGATAGTTGATCCAAGAAGAATGAAGTCCTTGACATCTTTAATCTTTTCTCCATTGATAAGAATGTTGTTTATTGGTCCAACCGTGAGGATTTTTGTTTTCTTTACGCTGAGATGCAATCCATATCAAAGGCTGTGGTCTTTGATCTTCATCAGTAAGTTTTTAAGTCCTCTTCACTTTCATCAAGCAAGGTTGTGTCGTCTCCATATTGCAAGTTTTTAAGGAGTCTTCCTTCAATCCTAATGCAACATTTTTCTTCATAGAACCCAGCTTTTTGGATTATTTGCTCGGCATACAGGTTGAATAAGTATGGTGAAAGAATACAATCCTGTAGCACACCTTTCTTAATTTTGAAACATTGTTTTGTTTCATGTTTGAAACATGTTCTGTTCGAACAACTGCCTCTTGGTCCATGTACAGATTCCTCATGAGCAAAATCAAGTGTTCATACTTTGCAGTGTTGTCCATAGCTTGCCATGATCCACACAATCGAAGGCTTTTGCGTAGTCAATAAAGCACAGGTAAACATCTTTATGATATTCTCTGATTTCAGCCAAGACCCATCAGACATCAACAATGATATCCCTCATTCCACGGCCTCTTTTGAATCTGGTTTGAACCTCTAGAAGTTCTCTGTCAATGTATATTTGCAGCCACTTCTGTATTACCTTTAGTAAAACTTTACTCACATGGGATATCAAAGATATAGTCCGATGATTTCCGCATTCCATTGGGTCACCTCTCTTTGGAATAGACACAAATATGGATCTCTTCCAATCAGTTAGCCAGATAGTTGACTTCCAAATTTCTTGGCATAGACGAGTGAGTGCCTCCAGTGCTGCCTCACGTTCTTGAAAGATTTCAATTTTTATTCCATCAATTCCTGGTGCTTGTTCTTTGACAATTCCTTCAGTGTACCTTGGACTTCTTCCTTCGGTATCATTGGCTCTTGATCATATGCTATCTCTTGAAATTAAACCAAATTAAACAATTATAAACAATCCTGCTACCACCACTATTCATATCAATCTACCTATAGATTACATAATACGATTTGTTGAACTGAATTTAATTATTCTGTAGTTCAGACTCCAAATAGGCATGATACATATTTATCATATGATGGGAAAATTAAGTGAGATTTTGAGAGAAAAATATTTCCACTTAGTAAGAGTTTAATAACTGGATGTAACTAGGATTGTTCATTAAAGTATTATGATGGTACCTTCTTCATGCCTTTATAGAACCCTAAGGCTTGCTTCTCAGATGGAAGGAAGTAGATGCTCTAGATCAAAATAAAATTCTCTGTACCAGCTATTCATAACCTTTCATTTCTCTCTCCAGACATTTTTGTGTAGCCCCTCTGTTTCAGGCTCCTTGTCATTCCCAAAAAAGAAAAAAATGCTGTAAGCAGCTGCTTCCAATGGTTGAGTTCCCTTTACATATCAGGCCTCAGTACGTTAGTGTTAGTCCATCCAGCTCCTCAGTATCCACAGCCAGCTTCCAGTCTCTTCTCTGGCTGCTTAGTTTCCTGACATTCCTGTCTCCAGCTTTGGAGGGTCCTTCTAGTCAACCCATTCTTTATCTTAGTCAGCCAAGGTTTGAGTCATATTTGCATTTCCGGATGCCAAATGCCAAATGCCTGGTGCATAAGGATGGGCTGCTCTCAACTCTTTCACTAGAAAATATTCTCCATGACCGCAAGCTAACAGCCATTTAAAATATCTCCTTTTCTGTAACCCCAGTTCCAAGAACTGACTTTCAGTGGAATCCTGTCCTGTGACTTGGAGAGGTGGAGCTGGTGTACAGTCCTGTGGTAGCTCTCAAGGGCTGTCCCTCTGTTCCAATGCTGTCTCAGCCCAGGTAGACTTTTCCCAGTACAACTGGGAGATACAACCCATTCCCCCTTCACCTTCCCCAATCCCTCAATGCCTGCCATAGACCATGCTGTGTGTTGAGAGAGATGCAAAACAGGTACAGTAGGGGTTTCTGGCACCAAGGTTACTGACAAAGACACAGACCCACAGTTTCAAAGAGCCCTAAGGACATCGTGGCAACACCACACACTCTGTCTTCAGTCCTTAGGATTCCAGGAAGTCTTTCTCCCAGCTCATTGTGCCCTAGTGCCCTTCTCTGATGATCCAGGGCCTCTCCCTTTGTGGATTTGAATCACCTGAGGGCTCATTGAGTGGCAGCTGTGTTTCTTCTCTATGAGTTCTTCACCTGGTTTTCAGTGGAAACCTGAAGTATGTACCCAGTAACACCAAATCCATTCCCATATACCACCCCTTCCTCCCTTTCTTCTCCATCCTCCATTATTCCTTTCTTCTTCCTTACTGTTTGGAAAAATTGATTTTTTAAAAATCAGAAGTATGTTTTTTTTTTCCTTTCTGTGATCATATATGCACTCTTTTGATAATTAAATGGGAAGAAATTTTGATAACACAAAAGCTCCCTTCCTTCCTGATTCTTCTTCATCCTCACCAGAATGTCTAGTTTCTGAAACAGCACATTATATATTGTCTTATATCACACAATATTTTATACATAAAAAAATATTCATATTTGTCTGAAGAATGAATGTAATTCAGTGGTGTGCATTTGTACTCTTATTTTTCTAGAAGAATTGAAACTAGTATGGTGGTTCCTTTGCAGCCCAGGAAGTTGCTGCCCATTGGTCCTTGTGGCAGACATAGTTGGTGCTCAGAAAGCAGTCATATGCTTCCTATCTCCCAGCCCACAGGGCCATATGACTACTTCTGGTCAATAGATTGTGAGTGGAAGCCACATGAGCCATTCCCAGGCTGGAGCAGTTACGATACTGTGTGCGTTCATCCTTCAATCCTTTCTTCTCCGCCTCAACAAACTTGAATGGCATAGTTACAAAAAGGAGGAGGTTGCACCCTCACAATATGGGCAGAGAATAAACTTCTGTTGTATTAAGCCACCAAGAAGCCGATTTTAACTACTCTGATTATTATAGTCCCTGAAACTCTGATTCTTGTAATATAGCAGACATACAAAATATGTTTGTTGAATAGATGATTGAATGAGTATATTAATCTACTTGAAGTTAAGGGAGGACTGTTCCTTTTTGAGGAATGGAGCCATAATAACTAATAATTGTAGCACAAAGGTAATCTACTGTGCTTCTTTGGGGTAACTTTTGACTTGTTTTTAATGGCTCATATGAGCACTTAAAATGAAGTATTCTTAAGTTCACTTTGGCTATCAACCACTTGCTGAATGATCACTATGTACCAGACCCTATGTTGGAATCTGAAGAAAGAATTCTTATCTAGTTGAAGGAACCTGCAACACAGAGGCTGAATGAGACAAATGTACAAGTCAGCAATTTAGAAACCAGACTGGGAAATGTGAAGAGGGAGAGGTGGTGGGAAAATTTAGTCTTTGACTTTGATTGTCAGTGACTTAGAAGAGAGACAGCACTTGACAATAATCAGAATCAAGGGAAGACTTCCAAGAAAGGAGGACATAGACAAATGGGGAAGAGGGATGTAAGAGGCAGGAAGGAGAGGGGCTGATCAGCAGAGTGGGATTCCAGGTGGGATGGTGTGAGCTCTTCAGAAACTGGCAGATAGGTGAGCCTTGGTTGGGAGATGGCGGAAGGAATCTTGTTCTGCAGAGAGGAACTTTCAATGTAGAGAGGAGGCAAGGGGTCATAGAGGACAGGATCACTTAATAGAATAGGAAAGATGCGAGGACAGCAGATATGAGGTTTGGAAATATTAGTAGTGTGGGAAGATTTGAGGAGCCTGGTATCTGAGAAGTGTGATATGGAGTGAGCCAGAGATTGATACTGTGTGGTAGAGCCTGAGAAAGAGGTGCAAGGAGTCTAAGTATGAGCTCATGGGAAGTCATGCTGTCATTTTCAATACAAGATCAGTTTGTTTTCTTCATTTAGTAGTTAAAGCTAGGTTTAGCAAGCAGCTTAACATGCCATGGTACCTACTACATCTCTTTCCTTCTGAGCTCTCCCCTAACTCTAGCATAATCCACTTGCCCCCCACCAGCCTGACTTTCTACCCCTACTGGGTTCTACCTCCCCACTCCCCAGGCAAATCTTTACATTAAGTCACAGGTCTTGTTGGCCCTCCAATACTGGTTGTTGTTGTTGTTAAGTGTCATCGAGTCATTTCAGACCCATGTTGATGTTGTTGTTAAATGCCGTTGAGTTGGTTCCGACCCATAGCGACCCTGCACATGGTTTCCGAGGCTGTAAATCTTTACGGGAGCAGAAAGCCTCATCTTTCTCCCGCGGAGCAGCTGGTAGTTTCAAACTGCTGACCTTTCAGTTCGCAGCCTGATTAGTAACCACTACCTATATAGGGTTTTCGAGGAGTGACTGGTGAGCTTGAACCGCTAAACTTGCAGTTCAAACGGCTTTGCGGTCTGGTGCATTAACCCACAGTACCACACTGGGACTCCCCACTACTGGTAGTGTGCCAAAAAAAAAAAGGATTTGAATAAATATTAGATTCTTTTACTCTTTCACTCATCTTTGATATTTTTTCTGAAAACAAAGATGAATTAATTGAATTGTGTTTCACAATTTAATTTCAAGGGCTACCCAGGCCTTTACAGTTTTGTGCAAATTAATTTCTGTATACATGTTTACCAGGTGCTTGCTTCAAAGAGAGAACTCTTCTCCCTTCCCACCACACTCACATCTTGGTCACTCCTCAAAACTACTGATAAGCTTGACCTTTTATTTTCTTTTTGCTTTCCAAATAATAATAATAATAACAAAATTCAAAGAGCACTCCTATAATATCTGGGATGAAAAATTGCTCTGATGCATATTTGAGGTAATTATCATATTAAAAGCAGGGATTTAACTTGTTTCATCTTTCATGGGCAGAAGGATGTAGAATTATACATATTTTGGCATACATTGATTCTTAGCAGTGTATACCAGAACTTTTCAACACAAATGCAGAAAAGAGACATTTATAAGCTAATGGCACTAAGTTGTTTTTTTTTTTTTTTGCACCCTCAGAGGCTCCAGCTTTTCCAAAAAAATGGAATTGAATTGGAAATGAAATGAAATGACCTTTCCATACACTTTTTTTCCTTTTTCTGCAACAAAATATTCACCATCTTTCTTCCTTATCCCCATGTGTGTGCTGTCGGTAGCAGGCACAACAAACACACATAGTTGATTGACAAACATTAGTTGACTCTGAATTATGAACACACTCCTAAGACAGACCAACTTTCTCATGAACTGTTTCTTTACTAGCAATCCCTTTTATTTGGAATTCTCCCATTTTCTTCTTATGGTATCTGTCTGTATCTCTGTGACTATCACCATCTCTGACATGTGGTTAACTTTTCTTCTTATTCACACTTTATAAGCCAAAGTCACAAGGCTCACACTGAGAGGTAAGCGTGTGGCTCAGTCATATGGTGATTTTTGAGATCCCTCTTTGCTGTGATGAGAACCAACAGTCCCTTCCCTGCCCTCACCTGGTCCTACCATATGGTGTCAGATAGTGCCTACCTGGAAGTCTCAGGCTGGCGTAGTAGGGCCGACACTCGGTGAACCCTGAGCTCTGCCTTGTGCAGCTTCTCCAGAGTCCATGGTACTGGAACACGGAAGTGACAGGATTTTCATACAGGTCCTGTATACCCCACATGTCCATCTCAGTGGCAGCGATGCAGCCCACTAGTCCCAGGTTGGATACGAGGAAACCTAATATTTGGGATGTGGAGGTGGACATGGCCTCAGTCCCCATATCCTCCAGTTACCACCTTGGGAGAAGCTTCTGCTTTCCTCCTGTGGAAGGTGTGAACCCAACGTGCTCTGGAGGGGAGCCCTTCTAATCAGATGGGTTCCCTCAGCTCTTAGTGTTTGCTCAAAGTGTTTTCCTTAGATAGTTCAGTTTCACTCTTGGTTCAAGGGCATTATTTTTTCATTTGTTAGGGAAGCAGTGTCAAGAGGCACTTGTTCTGCTGAGCACCACAGGCCTAGTTGGTTGAGAGCAGAGTGGTCTGAGTGGATGGAAGGCCAACCTCCTCCATGGCCGTACTAGCTTGTACCATCCCATTTCATCCAGTCTTATACACACCACCATCTGTGCAGATAGCTGATGTGTATATCACCACTGAGAACCCCCACAAGCCCTGCCTTTTGGGTACTAGCCAGTGGACACTACTTTGGCTCACCTCATTAAATGGTTTCAGGAATCATCCACCCAACTTTGTCTTCCATATTTTCTTCTCACAAGTCTTAAACCATTATTTTTGCATCTTCCCATTTCGATCTTACAATAATTGGGTAAAGCAGGTAATATGATCTCTTTTTTATATAAGTTGAGTTGACTGAGGTACAAATAGGTTAAGGAATTTGCCCAAACATCTTGATTGGCAGATACTTTTAAAATGACACAGTTGGGACTCTTATGTCAACTTTGCATCTAGTGCTTCTTCTCTATTTGCATATGGAGTGTTTGTTGTTGTTATGTGCTGTGGAGTTTGTTCCGACTCATAGTGACCCTGCACAGGGTTTCCAAGGCTGTAAATCCTTACGGGAGCAGAATGCCTCATCTTTCTCCTGCGGAGCAGCTGGTGGTTTCGAACTGCTGACCTTGTGGTTCACAGCCCGATTCGCAACCACTACGCTACCAGAGCTCCTATATGGAGTGGTAGGAACAGGCAAAGTTGTCACCACTTTGAGAAGAATAAGCCAAGACCTAAAGGTATGCTCTCAGTCCTCAGATACTAAGGCAAGAAGAAGCAAGACTGTTGACCTCCATCTCATCCTTTCCCTCACGCCACAAGAACCTCATGGAGATCATGAAGCCAACAGGAATTCCCACCAAAGGTCAGAGGAGGGTCCAGGGCTATCAGGATGTAAGACCTTCAACCCAGCCACTGGGACACCTAGGATTTTCTTCTAACACTGCTACTTCTATGCTATGTGCTTCTGGACAATTTCCTCAGCCCCAGCAAGTCACAGTTTTGTTTTGTTTTTTTCATTTGTAACATGTGGGGTTTACATTAGACTGCTTCAATGGCCTTTTCAGATGTCACATACTGTCTTTTACATTTTTCAGAAAAATTTTGATGATAATTGTTGAAAATATCAGAAACTGCAATAAAAAAAAAAGACTTGCTGAAGAGAACAGTCATTGCATTCCTTCTATACAACTTAATCTACCTGCTGCTGCTTCCTTTGGGCGACATGTATATCTGGCCCTTGAGTTCAGAGATATTTTAATTCAACCTTCCCCAAGTCTGGATTTCAAAGTCCTGAAACACACATACATACACAAAGCAAGCTCTAAAGTCTACAATCTCTAAACTCTACATTTCTCCAGGAAACGAGCTATGGGCATATGGATATTTCAATGTTATCTTGGTTGCACCCAGTTACTGTTCCCATGACTTATACTCCGCAAACAGAGAAAGCAAATATGGTGGGTCTTCCTCTTTAGCTGAATGGAGGCAACAACTCACTTGACTGCACCCTTTACTTCACTGAAGCACAAGGCAGAAAACCCAAAATAAGAGATAGCAAGAGTTATATGACTTGACATAAAGTAGTGTTGATAGTTTGTGCATCCCCCTGACAGATACCAGGCCCAAGTCTAAAAGGTGAGATGGGGATCTAGGGGTGGGGTAGGGCAGTAGAAGAAATGGCTGGTGGATAGGATTAGGCCAATTCTATTGGCAATGTTGAAGTAATTCAGGGATGCTTTTGCCACTGTTTCAGTTGATTGCAGTCTTACTTCAACCATGTGCTAGGTAGGCTTTTTGTTCACAAAGAGAGCCACCAGTTTGGTTTCCAGCTATCTGTTTAAAAACATTTGTCTACCCATTACCCTCAAATGCATTGTCTACATGCCTCCAAAACAAAACACTGAAAATGAAAAAAAATTTTTTTTTAAACTAGATTATTTCTAGTTATGTATTTTCATTTTTAATAGAATCCTGGTGTGGAGCTGTAGGATCAGCACTAGACTACTAACCTCAAGGTTTGTGGTTCAAACCTACCAGTCACTCCTTGGAAACCCTATACAGGGTCGCTGCTTGCTATGAGTCAGAACTGAATCGAGGGTACTTAACAACAAAACAACGTTTTAATTCTTAGTGGTTTCCAACTGTCTCTCCCTCATTCTTTTATGAAATTTGTTTTAAATGCAGATTTTCCAGGATAATAAAAAAAAAAATCATTCATGTGATAATGAATTAAGCTTTCTTTCTTAGTTTAAATGGTGACAATGACTTATTTTTTGGAATAAAGATGAATAAATTTTTAAGGCCATAGTAAAACTGGACTCCTGGTGTGACACTGTAGGATAAGCATTCAACTACTAACCACAAGGTTTATGGTTCAAATCTACTAGCTGCTCCTTGGAAACCCTATACAGGGTTGCTATAAGTCAGAACTGACTTGACAGCACTTAATAACAAAACCAACAGTAGTTTTACTTTGCTTCTTATTAATTCTCTGTATATATATATATGATTTAAAGTTTTTATTGTGGATTGAGTGATAGTTTACAGGGTATATCATGAGTTTTAAATTCAACAAATCATATACCTTGTTTCATTACAATGATTATAATCCCCTCCATGTGCCATCAGTTAACAGTATTTCTCTATATCCACTTCAGCTTTTTTAAAAAACAAACAAACAAACAAATAAACAAAAAACCACTCAGGCATATATAATAATTTACATCTCCAAAGGGCACATTCTGCAAGTCTGCTCCTGGCCACCAGCTCTTAGACCCTCTCTTCTTAGTCCATGAACCTAGAGTCCTCAGCCACTCCCCCTCTCCATGCCCCCATCTCTGCCTCCATCTCTGGTACTGCTGCTTCTCTGGATATGGTCCCGCATTCTGCTTGTGTGTTCCTCTCTTGATTGTTCTAGAGTCCTCTGTTTCTGGACTGTAATATTAACCAATCCCCTTTTTTTTGTTACAAAATTTCTCTACCTTTATAATTGTGACAGTTGCAATTAGTTATGATAACAATTATTCACTATTCAATCTTATGAATCTTATCCCCATCTCTTTTCACCAGACCCATCTAGACAAGATGGCAGCTGTTCAGTGGGGACTCTTTCTTTCCCCCTATACTCTTAAACTAAATTCCCTCTTAAAACCTTGTAAGCCAGTCACTTCGTGCCTTCATTGCCCCCTCATTTTAGGTAGCCAATGTCTAAGTTGCCTGTCCCTATCTACCCTGTGTACAGAGGGGGTAGCATTGATACTTGATGTGAAGGCTCTTTCCCTCTTTGTTGATGTTTAGAGTAACTACTGCTCTGAGTATAGGTCAGGTTCATCATGAAGGTGCATCATCTGTCACTGTAGCTGTTCCAATCTGCTTGTATTTTCTAGTGGGAATTTCCCACCTCATAAGGTTCTGGATGGGACTCAGGATTCCACCTAAGGTTCTATATTCTGTAAAGGCTTTCTGCATATATTTTTTACATGATTAACTGAATATATAATTTCATATTTTGACCTTTTTACTTGTCATAAACACTCCTAAACTTTATTAGGAAAGTTTGAAAAGAGGATAGGAAAATTGTAAATCTGCACACTTTCTTAATGTGAATAATCACTGACTTGCTTTAAAACACATGGAACATGGGATTTTTCATGTTTCTGTGCTCTAATTAAACAGACCTCTACTTTCGCTATCTCTGCAGGTGAATGGGGTTCATAGAAGAAAATCTGGCTCCCTTGTTTATAGCAATAATCTTTGTTGAAACATATGAAAGTAAAAAAGGCATGACTGTGGAGTAAATCCTCTTCTGGTTATGCTTAACAATAACTACAGCAATAACAATTTTGCTTGATCGTGTGTAAAATGGAGTAACATTTCCTACAGGAAACTAGCCCATATTTGGGTTCAAATATGGCTCTAGAATTGCATTTCAGGTTTTACTTTTCTAGGAATTTATATTACATATCTGACATTGGAAAAAACATTTTCATTACCTTTTTCAGCATTGTAGGAATATTAATATAGCACAATCTATGTAGCGTAGTGGTTACGAATCGGGCTGCGAACCTTAAGGTCAGCGGTTCGAAACTACCAGCCGCTCCGCGGGAGAAAGATGAGGCTTTCTACTCCCGTAAAGATTTACACCCTCGGAAACCCTGTACAGGGTCGCTATGGGTCGGAACCGACTCGACGGCACTTAACAACAACAACAACACAATGATAATTAAGTCAAATAATAGCATAAATAATCATATAAAGTTATATGATTATACATTATAGGTAGGAATTAGGGAAGAGTAATGTTTGTATACTAGCAAAGATATCTTTTCCTTTAAGACTATTTCCATATTTTATATCTCTAATTTTTAATTCCTCCTTTTGGTACTCATCATAGACAATTGACAGGGAAAATTTGGGGAGCAGAGAAAAATTTAACAAATCATCCATAATTTGAAATTCTAGAGATATTTGGTATACTTATTTCCTTCTTACTAATTCTTTGCATATATTTTATATGATTAACTGATTATATAATTTCATATTTTGCTCTTTTTACTTGTCATAAACACACCTTCCAAACTTCATTTAAAATGAATATTCTATTACATAGAAATCCTATTATTTATTCACTTAAATAGTGACTGTTATTATTTAGTTAGATTATTCATCCTCCTGTCTTTTTTTTTTTTTTTTTTTGCTATGAACAATTTTGCATATGACTCTTTACTAGTCTTTCTGATGACCTTTTTTTATGGATAAATTCCTAGAAGTGGATCTAAGATGTCAAAGAGTGCTGCTTAAAAAAAAAAAAAAAATCTTATGTAGAACTACATTGCTTTCTGTGAATTTTACTCCCACAGACTATTTGGGAGACCTTGTCCCACTATGCTACTACCTACTTACAATTTGAATGTGGTAAATTCTATGAGTATATAATAACTTACTTTAATTTCCATCTCTTTGGTTACTGATCAGTGTGAATTTTTTATATAAAAACATACTTATGATTCATTGGTTTCTCTCTTTTCTTTAATTGTCAGGTTGTACTTCTTCCTTATATATTTACTGAAATAGTAGCATTTCTACTTTTATTTTATATGAGCTACTTATTTGATAAGGATCTTAATACATTGCTATAATTAATGGAAACATCCTTTCCCATTAGTTGTTATTTGCTTTTTAATTTTGGTCATGGCTTTAAAAACAAACAATTAAACAGCACACTGTATTTCTGTGCTCCTCAGTGTCTGGCACATAATACATGCTCAACAAAAATTTGAATAATGGAGTCACACAACATTGATTTTCCTTTGTGTAATTCTTCATGGTTTCTGTGTTTATAAAGTTATTTTTCATTTAGAAGACAGAAAATAATTTAGATTTTTAAAAATAAGATTTAGAAATCTTTATGTATTTTTACATTTTACTTTGTTGTTGTTAGGTGCCATTGAATTGGTACCAACTCATAGTGATCATATGTACAATAGAACGAAACACTGCCCAGTCCTGCCCCAACCTCGCAATCTTTGCTACGTTTGAGCACATCACTGGCACTGTGCCAATCCATCTCATTGGGGTCTTCCTCTTTTCCTCCGACCTTCCATTTTATCAGACATGATATCCTTTTCCAGGGATTGGTCCCTCTTGATAATATGTCTGAAGTTTGGGATACAAAGTCTGTCCATCCTGACTTCCGGGGAGCACTCTGGCTGTACTTCTTCCTACACAGATTGGTTTGTTCTTTTCATATTCTCCTCCAACCCCAAACTCAAATGTATCAATTCTTCTATGGTTTTCCTTATTCACTGTCTAACTTTGACATGCATATGAGTTTATAAAAAAACACGGTGGCTAAGGTCAGGTGCACCTTAGTCCTCAAACTGGTATCTTTGCTTTTCAACACTTTAAGGAGGTCTTGTGCAGCAGAACTGCCTAATGCAATACATTTTTTGATTTCTTGACTACTACTTCCATGAGTGTTGATGGTTGATCTGAGCAAAATGAAGTCTTTGACAACGTCAATCTTTTCTCCATTTATTTGGATGTTATTTATCGGTCCAGTGGTAAGGATTTTTGTTTTCTTTACATTGAGCTGCAATCCATACCTAAGGCTGTGGTCTTTGATCTTCATCAGTAAGTATTTTAAGTCCTTTTCACTTTCAGCAAGCAAGGTTGTATCACAGGTTGCTAATGAGTCTTTCTCCTATCCTGATGCTTTATTTTTCTTCATATTATCCAGTTGCTCAGATTATTTGCTCGGCATACAGGTTGAATAAGTATAGTGAAATAATACAACCCTGGTGCACATCTTTTCTAATTTTAAACCATTCTGTATTTCCTTGATCTGTTCAAACAACTGCCTCTTGGTCTATGCACTGATTCCTCATGAGCACAATTAAGAGTTCCCGAATATTCATTATCCACAATGCTGTTCATAGCTTGTCATGATCCACACAATTGAAAGCCTTTGCATAGTCAATAAAGCACAGGTAAACATCTTTCTGGTATTCTCTGCTTTCAGCCAAGATCCATCTGATGTCAGCAGTGATATTCCTTGTTCCATGTCCTTTTCTGAATCTGGCTTAAACTTTGGGAAGTTCTTTATCAATGTATGGTTGCAGCTGTTTAAAAATTATTTTTAGTTAAATTTTGCTTGCATGGCATACTAATGATATTTTCCAATGATTTCCACATTCTGTTGGGTCACCTCTCTTTGGAATGGGCACAAAAATGGATCTCTTCTAATCAGTTGGCCAGGCAATTGTCTTCCAGATTTCTTGGCATAGATGAGTGAGTGCCTCCAGTGCTGCATCCATTTGTTGAAAGATTTCAATTTGTATTTCATCACTTCCCAGAGCCTTGTTCTTTGCTAATTCCTTCAGTGTACTTTGGACTTCTTCCTTCAGTATCAGTGGCTCTTGATCATAAGTTGCCTCTTCAAATGGTTGAACATCCACCATCTTTTCCTGGTATAGTGACTCTGTACATCTTCTTTTGATGCTTTCTGCATAATTCAGTATTTTGCCCATGTTGTTGTTGTTGTTCTGTGCCGTTGAATTGGGTCTGACCCATAGCGACCCTGTATAGGGTTTCCAAGGAGCAGCTGGTGAGCTTGAACTGCCAACCTTACGGTTCAAATGGCTTTGCAGTTTGGCATATTAACCCACAGCGTCACACCAGGACTCCTATTGCCCATAGAATCCTTCAAAATTCCAAGTTGAAGCTTGAATTTTTCTCTTCAGTTCCCTCAGTATGAGCAATGCTGAGCATGTTCTTTCTTTTGGGTTTTCTAATTCCAGGTCTTTGCACATTTCATTATAATGGTTAACTGTGTCTTATCTAACTGCCTTTTGAAATTTTCTATTCAGCTCTTTTATCTCTTCATTTCTTCCATTTGCTTTAACATTTCTATGCTGGAAAGCAAGTTTCAGATTCTCATCTGACATCCATTTTGATCTTCTCCTTCTTTATTTTCTTCTCAATGAACTTTTGCTTTCTTCCTGTATGATGTGCTTGATGTCATCTCACAATTTTTCAGGTCTTCAGTCTTTGCTGGTCTAATGCATCAAATCTGGGCTTGAGATGATCTCTAGATTCAGGTGGAATATGTTCAAGGTCATATATTGGCTCTCATGGGTATGTTTTAATTTTCTTAGCTTCAGCCTGAATTTACATACTTTCTAGAGATACAGTCAATTTGAGTTCTGTGTATTACATCTGGTGAGATCCATTTATATAGTTGTCTTTTATGTTGTTTCAAAAAGGTATTTGCAGTGAAGAAGTAATTGGTCTTGCAGAATTCTACTATGAGAGCTCCATTATGTTTCTATCATCTAGGCCATATTTTCCAACTACTGATCCTTCCTCAGTGTTTCCAACCTTTGTATTCCAGTCTCCAGTAATTATCAATACATTTTGATTGCAGGTTTGATAAATTTCAGACTGAAGAACTTGGTAGAATGTTGGGAGCAGCTGAGCTGAAGGTCCCTAACTTGTGGGTAGTTTAACCAAAGGATTGCAACTGAACAGTTGTGGTCCAGAAACTCAGTCTGCTTCCAAGTCAAGATCCCGCACCCCTCTCCCCAAGGAACTTGCAGGGCTGCCTCAGGGGACAAGGAACTTGCCAGGTCTTTCCTTGTATTTAGCTATGTCCTTTGGCTCAGCCTATGCAACATTCTAGCCACCCTATCTCTGTTTCCCTAGCAACTGCATTCTTCTGATGAAGTCCCACTTACTGCATGCATCAAAACACCAGATGTTATTCTTTTCCCTGCCCCCAAGCACCTCCCCTTGAACTGTGTATAAAATAAACTCGCTGCCTAGGTCTGTGTCGCTGTATCTCCATCACAGTGGTGTGTCCCACCTGGTCTCAACTATTCTATTTTCAAATATGTCTTGTGTCTTTCTTTTATTTCTCATCTCCTGTCACTCCTACTCAGGTTTAATTTCTCTGTGCGGCTCACAGAGAAAAGCCAATTGTTGGATGTGGCAGTTGGCTCCAGCAGTGTTGACTCCAGCAGTTGTATTGGCTCCTGCAGTAGAATTCTTCAATTTTATCGTCACTGGCTTTAGAGGTTGGTGTGTAAATTTGAATAATAGTGGTATGAACTGGTTTTCCTTGTAGGTACATGGATATTTTCCTATCACAGATAGGGTTGTAGTTCAAGACAGATCTTGATATGTTCTTTTTGATGATGAATGCGATGACATTCCTCCTTAATTTGTCATTCCTTGCATAGTAAACTATGTGAGTGTCAGATTCAAAATGGCCAATACCAGTCCATTTCAGCTCACTAATGCATAGGATATCAATGTCTATGCATTCCATTTCATTTTTGACTACTTCCAATTTTCATAGATTTATACTTCAGTAGCATAGTGATTTCGAATTGAGCTGTGAACCTTAAGGTCAGCATTTCAAAACTACCAGCTGTTCCATGGGATAAATATGAGGCTTTCTGCTCCCATTAAGATTTACAGCCTGGGAAACCCTGTTACAGGGTCACTGTGAATCGGAACCGACTCCATGGCACAAAACAATAACAATACTTCATAATTCTATGTTCTAGTTATTAATGGATGTTTGCAGCTGTTTCGCTTCATTTTGAGTTGTGCCCCATCAACAAATAAAGGTCCCAAAGGCTTTATTCCATTTGTATCATCATGGTCAACCCTACTTTGAGAAGGCAGCCCTTCCCCTGTCATATTTTGAGTGCCTTCCTACCTGAGGAGCTCATCTTCCAGCACTATATCTAACAACATTCTGGTGCTATTCATCATGTTTTAATATTCAATATTCTGGGGCTAAATGTCAGTGCTCCACTGGTATTCATAAGGTTTTCAGTGACTAAATACCTGGAAGTAGTCCATCTCTCCTTCTTCCTCATTTGTCTTTGTCTGGAAATCCAGCTGAAACCTGTCCACCATGAGTGACCCCACTGTTATTTAAAACACCCATGGCATAGCTTCCAGAACCACAGAGACACACAAGCCACTACAGTATGACAAACTGACAGACAAGTGGTAGGCATTACACTTATCCAGAATTTATTTTGTAATATGCATTGATTAATAGTATGATTCCTTTTCTTCATTTCCCCTCCAAAATACTAATTAATAGCTTTTTTTCTAAAACAAAAACAAAAACAAAAACAAAACTAAGCAACACTTACTGAATACACTTTCCTTTTGCCCTTCATCTTATAAAACGATTTCTAGCTTATATTAAATTTACACACACACATACATATATATATTGTTGTTGTTGTTAAGTGCCTTCGAGTCAGTTCTGACTCAGCAACTCTGTATAGGGTTTCTGAGGAGTAACTGCTGAGCTTGAACTGCTGACCTTGTGGTTCAAACTGACATTGCAGTCCAGAGCATTAACCCACAGTGCCGCAGCAGAACTCTCTCTCTCTCCCTCCCTGCCCTCCCATATATATGTGTGTGTGTGTGTGTGTGTATATATATATATAGTTGTTGTTAGGTGCCATAGAGTCAGTACCAACTCATAGTGACCCTGCACGCAACAGAATAAAACACTGTCTGATATATATATATTTCTAATTTTAGGTTTTATATCATTATTCTGCCTGTCCATCCTTGTGCCAAAACACAGTTTTAGAATTAGGTTGACTATCTGATGGAATGCTTCCACTTTTGGCTTTAACTTGAACATTCTTATACAAGGTTTGTGTGGGCACATGTATTTTTATCTCATGGTTATAAATTTAGGAGTAGAATGTGTTACATTAATTATTAACAGAATCTTAGAACTTTCCATTTAGTAATATGAAAAGATTAGTGCCTCATGTAGTTGAATTTGAAAATAATTATTTGGGCATCTAGGGTTTAAAACATCTATACCCACAACTGTCATTTAGTTAATTGTGACTCATAGCAAATGTACAGGACAGAATACAGCTGCTCCATAGTGTTCCCAAGGCTGTAACCTTTGTCAAGGCAGACCGCTTCATCTTTGAAGTGGCTGGTGGGTTCACATTACTGACCTTTTGGTTAGCAACCAAGTGCTTATTCACTGTGTCACCATTGCACCTTAAAATAGCTATATCATCTAATTAAATCCCAATAACAATAAATATTTGACTAAAGTTCCGTAAAAGTTCTTTGTGAATGCAGAAAAATATATTAATAAATTCTTATCAAGAGCCCTGGTGTCATGCTGTAGGTTAAACATTAGACTGCTAACCACAAGGTCAGCAGTTCAGACCCACCAACTACTCCTCGGAAACTCTATGCAAGGTCACTATGAGTTGGAACCGACTCATTAGCAACAACAATAGATAAACATCGTCATGTTCCCAAAGGAAAACTCTTAACTGTTATTTCTATTAGAATTTTTATCATTGTCAGGCTTTGAAGAAAGTCTGCCTGGGTTTGAATCCTGTCTCTGCCTGGCGGTTACTACTCGGTGTCACTAGTCAAATTCTTTCATATCTTTGTACCTTATCTATAAAATTGAGATAATAATAGTGTTTACCTCAGAGTGTCACTGTAGAGATTAAATTATGTATCTGAACTTTAGGTAAATTATGTACATTAATATATGCAAATTTATTAAAATAACCCCAGGGACAAAGGTAAGATCTCAATAAATTTCAGTGCCATTATTGTTTTGTTGTTGTTATTAATATTCTCCATTGTTGTTGTTAGGTATCATTGGGTGGATTTCCACTCATAGTGACCCTATTCACAATCGAACAAAATCCTGCCCAATCCTGCGCCATCCTCACAATTGTTGTTATGCTTGAGCCCGTTACTGATGCCAGGGTTTCAGTCTGTCTCAGTGGAGGTTTTCCTCTTTTTCGCTGACCCTCTACTTTACCAAGCATGATGTCCTTCTATACTAATTAGGGACAAATTCACATCTTTATAATGTTCTCTTTCAGGAAACTATAGTATATATTTCTATTTAATTAAGCCTTTTTTATTTCTCTTAGTAAAGAGAATAAGCAAGAATAAACTTCAACCCAAATTTCACACCTTGGAAATGCTTGAACGCAGGGTTTCTATGAGTCAGAACCAAAAATTCTGTGCTTTCCTTTCAATGGCAAAGGGAGACAAAATAAGCATGTTCCAGATCTTCTGGCTGGCCACTTATGGTCTGTGTCTATGTTGGTGTTTCTGATCATGTTTGCACCATGGGACAACTAAATGACATCCTCAGCTGCTGCATGAACAAAGGGTTCACTGTAGCTCAAACAGAAAACAGGTGGGAGAATTTCTCCCCACTTTGTGGTATCAGCATTCCAAGCTCAAAGGAGCCTGGGCTCTGGAGGTCAGGGCTACATTACATCCCCAGAAAGCACGGTATGGTCTTGTCTTTGCACATACCTGACTGCAACAATTACTGGCAGTAAATACACAACAAATAATGTTTTCTCCTCAATTCCAGAAACTGTTGGGTTAAAATATACATTATAGCTGGATTTTAGTAGCACTATAATTTTTAAAAAGGCCCAAAGCCAAAGCCAGCTGCTGCTGAATCAATTCGGACTCATGGCAACCCCACGTATGCCAGATTAGAACTGCTCCATGGAGTCTTCAATGACTGATTTTTTTCAGAAGTATTTCATTAGGCCTTTCTTGTGAAGCTCCTCTGCGTGGGCTGGAACCTTCAACGTTTTGGTTAGTGGTAGTGGTGGTGGTGTGCTGTGGAGTCTGTTCCAACTCATAGTGAGGCTGTACAGGGTTTCCAAGACTGTAAATCTTTATGGGAGCAGAAGGCCTCATCTTTCTCTGGAACAACTGATAGTTTCGAACTGCTGACCCTGAGGTTCACAGCCCGATTCATAACCATTATGTTACCAGAGTAGTTCTGCGTATTAATTGTTTATACCACAATACCCTTACCTCAAATGACTTAAGATCTTTGCAAATACCACAAGACCCTTACCTCAAATGAATCAGACCACTGCAAATGATTACCAAGCCACAGATACCTCAATACCACAGACGAGAGACAGACAAACAGAGGGAGAAAGAGAGAGAGTGAAAGGATTGTTTCCCTGGGTAAGTGTGATGTGAGATTACCTTGAAGTTACCTTACCATTTTGAAAAAGAACCATATGTGAATATTGAAGGAAAAACATCAGAACAGGTGAAATACAAATTTGAACTTGAAGCTGTATCTTTGGTTTGTTAAACCCCAAATGCAAAATAACACTATCCCTCATACAAATGAATTAAAAATAAATGGTTTCTTAGTTTTAAAAATATCATCTGCATTATATTGCAAACACCTTTTTTGTACCTATATAAAGATTATATACATATGAAATTTAAATCTAAAATTATACTTGAATATATATATTTAAGTAATATTGTAACAAGTATATTTTAAATAATCACTGAGGACCTGCAAGCTTTTTTTTCTTTTAAAAGGGCTTACTACAAAATTCACTTTGAAAACTCGCTGCTCTAAATCATTGGGTTTTTACACACTAATTGCAAATTCTAGCAGTCCTAAGGTGATTTTAGTCTGTCACTTTTCAGCTCACTTTGCCTCTTTTAGTCTCCATTGAGCATCTGTCAAATGATGGGGGTGGCAGGAAGTAGTTCCAGTTGTTAGTGTGGGAAACCCCCCAGGAAAAGTCTGTGTGGGGCTCTTGGATTAGATTTAGGCAGGAGGTGAAGGTAGGAGAGGTGCCCCTGCACTGGGATTTAGGCTTTGTGTCAAAGACCCACTTGCTGCTAAGGCTTAGGTGCGGTTAGGACAGGGTTAGAAGCAGGTTGAAGCCCTGGCTCAAGTGTGTAACCTTGAGCAACTTTCACAAAATCACTTTCCTTGTCTCTAAAACAGGGATAACAATAGCACCAAGATCACAAAATAATCCCAGACAGATGCTTGCTTAAGTGTTAGTGTATTGCTTCTTGTTGTTTTATGGGTTCTAACCCATAGTGACCCTGTATACGGTTTCCAAGGAGTTACTGGTGAGCTTGAACCGCTGATCTTGCAGTTCAAAGCAACTTTGCAGTCCAGCGCATTAACCCACAGGGTCACACCATGACTCCAATGTAGTTGTATCAGTTGTTAGTTTGGAGAACCCACCAAGCAAAGGGTCTGTGTAGGGCTGTGGGATTCGATTTAGGCAGGATATGAAGGCAGGAGAGAAGGCCCTGCTCACCAGTGCATTGCTTACCAATGGAGTTTTCTCTTTGTGAAGCCAAAGTGCCTCTAGACCCTAACCTCTGGACAGATGTTGGGTATTCATCTAAGACAAGGGAGAATTCTAAGAGCAGGTAGCCAGGAAGAATTTAGGGGCCCAGTGCCAAAACAAAGGAGGGATCAGCAGGGCATAGGACTAAGGGAAACTTCTAGGTACCTCTCCCAGAGTTGGCAGCTGGTCACCCACCCCTCTGGCTCATTGTTCTCCTGTTCAGACTCAGTTCCTTCCTCTTACTCTGATCCTGTTGCTTCTGCCTTGACTGGCCTCTGGCTTCAATCTCTTCTGCATTCTGCTGCAGATTTTAAAAATCCAGAAACCAAACCAACTGCTGTCCAGTCTATGTTGACTCAAAGTGACTCCGTATGTCTCAGAGTAGAACTGTTTCCATAGGGAGCCCTTCAGAAGCTCCTCTGGGTGTGTTTGAATTGCCAACTTTTTGATTAGTAATCCAAATCTTAACTGCTTATGCCATATAAGAACTGTTTTACCATATTGTTGTTGTGAGTGCTGTTAAGTCAGTTCTGGCTCATAGTGACCCTGTATAAGGTTTCTGAGGAGCGGCTGGTGAGTTTGAACAGCCGACCTTGCATTTCAAACCAGCCTTGTGGTCGAGTGCTTATCCTACAACGCCATACCAGGACTCCATATCAATATTCCTCAGATACCATAGTCTTTAAAAAAAAAAAAAAAAAAAATCTCTCATGGACTTTCAAATAGCTTGGCATTCAGGGTCTGCTGTAACTTTCATATAAGCCCTCTTCGCCAGTCAAAACTGTTCTTCCTCCCCTCCCTCTACCCCCCAAATAGGACTCAAGGAGAGAGACCTAGTGATACTCAGCTGCTAACTGAAAGAGAGATGCTTCAGCTTTTCCATTGGAGTCTGCTTCTGTAAAGATTTATAGTTTTGGAAACACTATGGGACAGTTTCTCTTTGTCATAGAGAGTCACGGAGCCCTGGTAGCATAGTGTGTTAAGTGTTGGGCTGCTAACCACAAGGTCAGTAGTGTGAACACACCAGCCACTCTGTGAAAGAAAGATGAGGTTCTGCTCCCGTAAAGATTTACAGTCTTGGAACTCCTAGAGAATAGTTCAACTCTTGCCTGATAGGGTCAGTATGAGTCAGAATCAACTCAATGGCAGTGGATTTGTTGGTTTGTTTGGTTTTGGTTTAGGTTAGGTCTCAATGCCTTCCTTAAGCATTCCCATCTTCACCCTGACTCCCGTTCATTGACACCTTGTTTTTTATCTGGGCATATTAGGCCCATACTATCCTAAGTTGGCCATGGGTTCTCTGTGAATAATTGATGAATGTATAAAAGAACCAGCCACTCTATGACTGAAGTTCTTGATTGGTTGCCTTCTCTGTGTGTCTAAGTCTTTATACCATAGTTAAATGGAAATTTCCTTAAGGGTAGAGCTCAGGACTTCTACTTCTGATCCTCCACACAATGCCCCACTTTACATCAGTATATTCTCAAACCTTGGATAGGTATTTATGGAAGAAACAAAGAAACACACAAAATCCAAGTTTCCATATTTTCTTACTGAGTTACTGGAAAGACATTTTTAACATTGACTACTATTGGGACTTAAAATTTTCTTCAAGTTAAAGTGTCCTACCTATGTGGCAACAATTGCGAGGTTGACCCAGGACTGGGCAGTGTTTCGTTCTGTTGTGCATAGAGTCAGTATGAGTCAGTAATGACTTGATGGAACCTAACATCAATAACAACAAAGAAACCAAACACACACTAATCCTTGTATGCCATTTTGGAGAGAAAAACATGACAACCCATAACATGTGTCACAACAGAGACCTCTCATGAAGAGTACCCTGATTCTGGCACCATGTTGCCAATCTTTTCTGGAGGTCAGGAGGCCAGAGCTTGTAGAATGGAGGTCCATTTGGAATACTCAAAGAGAAACACAGCTGGTCTTGTATTTTCCTCTCCCCTATTTCTGCTTATTCTTTTTGCTCAGACTTCCCTGGAAACTGGGGTCAGTCTTGAGAGGGTCTGGAGATGGAATCTGTTCAGTAGAGGTGCTGAGCTCAGGTAGGGAAAATCTCAGGGCTAAAGGGAGGAAGTGGCTAAAATCTTGGTCTCCTGAGTCCTTTTCTCATGGGAGAATAAAACTCAGTACCATTGCTACATAGAAGTTAATTTTTTAAAATGGGCCCTTTGGAGAAATGTGGGCAGCATCCAGATAGGGGGATTGGAGTCTCAAAAGCTCCTCTCCTTAAAGATCCTGCCCTCCTGTTCTAACCCTGAATATGGTGGCTGTAGCTTGTGTCAAAAGTGAATCACAGCACCCAGGCAGAGGCTGCTGTCTTCTCTCTGCCTCTGATCTCCCCGCACCAGCCTGCCATGTATCTGGCCCTTACCTGGCAAACCCAGCAGGGTGAAGTAGCCCCGGCACTCGGTGAAGCCAGAGCTCTCTCGGACACAGGAGCGCCATAGCCCTTGGTAATTGAATACAGCTGTCACTGGGTTGTTGTACAAATCCTGGGTACTCCACTGGTCCATGCAGGTGGCAGCAATGATGCCTGCAATTCCGATCAGCGAAACCACAAACCCCAAGCCCTGACAGGCAGTCACGGCCATGGTGGGTACAAAGTTGGTACAGAGCTCTACGGGATAGATGGCCGCCCAGTTCTGAGAGTACTAACTGTAGAGATGGAGTTTTCTCAGAGACTGGTGCACACGTCACCAATGGGTCATGGAACAGAGGGGGGGACTCACCAGTGCCACCTGGGCTGGTCCTGTTCCTTTATCTACCCAAGTGAGATAATTTTCATAACATGGTACCAAGAGCCATTTGTTTTCCACCATATGTACACTCTACTCTCTGTTTACCTTTTGAGGGAGTTTCTTTCCTGATTAATCAGGTTCCCCTCTATAGAGGGTAAAAGCGAGAGCAGAGGTGGCTGCCTGGGAGGAGCTGCAGGCTGGTCAGGCTAGACTTCCAGTGGTGAAGCCACATATATATGGAGATAAAAGGGCTTCAGCCATGTGGAAGGGACTGAGGTACACACTGATGCCTTAATTAAAAACATTGACAAGAATGGTTATGTGTCATAACGAAGAAGTCATTTGCTGCGACTGACTAGTCTGGTTAAACTGTGCGCAGCTTCTGTGGCATTGAGTCTCTGTCTTGGTCAACAGAGAGACCATGGAAGAGGGAAATGAGCAGAGGCAAGTTTTGGGAAGTTACTAATCAACTAAATCTAAAATAGGGAGAATATTCTAGATTATCTGGGGAAGGGGAGCAGTATAATCACATGATTTCTACAAAGCTGAAAGGAAGGCAGAGTGAGAGAGAAATGCAGCAGAAAGGAAAGTCAGAAAGAGTTTAAGCATGAAAAGGATTTGATACATCATTGTTGCCTTAATGGCGAAGGGGGTCACATGTCAAGCAAACAGGGAGCTCTGCCTTTCAGTGTTAAAGAATTGAGTTCTTCCAACCACTCAAAACCTTTGAAGAAAACTCCAAACTCCAGATAAACTGCAGCCCTAGCTGAGGCCTTGAGTTAAGTCTGGTGAGATTCTAGGCGGAGAATGCAGCCACACTGGGCTGGGCATATGATCCACAGGCACTGTGAGATGATAAACGAGCTCAAGTTTCTGGGACTGTGTTATGATAGCAGTCAACTAGTACAGTTGTTGTTGTTGTTGTCAGGGGCCATCGAGTCGGAACCGACTCATAGCGACCCCATGCACAGCAGAATGAAACAATGTCCGATCCTGGGCCAACCTCACTACCGCCGCCACAC